>NC_056524.1:22227902-22242679 GCF_019175285.1 Sceloporus undulatus
TAGGGTTGCCAGAGCAAAAACTGGAGAGGCCCTGTCAGGGCGTGGGGGGCAATGCCGGATGGCAGGAGGCTGGACAGAGATGCTTCTAAGGCGGGGTACAGACCGCCGCTTTGCAGCGTCTGGCGCCGCCGCCAGAAGGTCCGCGGGGGAGCCGGAGCCTTCAACGGCCCGGACTCCCGCGCGGACCGAAAAAAGAAGCTCCAAATGGAGCTTCTTTCTGCGTCGCGTTTGCGACGTAGCGAGGTTGCCAGGGGCGCGCTCCTACGTCAGCAGCGCGCGACGCGTCTGGACGCTGTGCGTCCGATACGTAAAGATGGCGCGGCCATGTAGAAAGGCCGGCGCCATCTTGTACGGACGGAGTCCGTACGAGGCCCAGGGGCGTCTAAAAGAGACGCCCCTTTTTAAAAGGGACGTCCTCCGGACGTCCCAAAGGCCGTCTAGAAAGCCCCTCAGTTAACTTTAACTAAACTTAGACGGGATACAAACCGCCCCTTTGGAGCGGCTGCACCCCACCCCTTTCCCACGGACGATTGGGGCCTCAGCTGCCACAGCGGCAGCCCCAGAGGCCCCAACTTCCGCTTTTCCTGGCCTCGGGGAAGTGGCAAAATACCACTTCCCCATGGCTTGGAAAGGGGTGTCCTTGGGGCTTCATGCTTGGTCCCTTTCTCTTTGTTCCCCTGGCATGGCCGAAGGAGCTCTGAAATGGAGCTCCTTCTGGCGCTGCTGAAAGGGCGCCACAAGCACCCTCCAGTGATGCCAGGACGTCAACGTCTGTGCTGCGCCATTTGGCTGTGGCGCTGACGTGATGTTGTAATGGTGGTGCCCATGTAGAAAGGGCACGCCCATTACAATGTACTAGGGTTGCGGGGCATCTGGAAAGGACGCCCCAAGGCAACCCTAGTACATATCCAAGCTGGCGCTTTGCGCCGGTCTGGATACACCATTTATTAACTAAATAGCTGATCTAGTTCTTAACCACATTCTTATTAACAACAAACAACAGCACAATCAGTATGTTACTACTTCCTAACAGCATCATCTTCTTTTCAAGTCCCCTTTGGTATTATTTATCCTCCCTTACTTTCAGAAGAAAGTAGTATGTTCGTTTTTCATTAGCATTGTAAATGCTGCATCAATTCTCTTGACATCTTTTGGCAAACCAAGGCTTTGGATACGCTTTGGATACCCAGGAAGCTTGATTCACCTCTCACAACCCAGAACGGTTACCTGTAATGAAACAGGTGAGAGAAAAGTATTTTAGCTGGGACTTATTAGTGGTTGCACCAGAAAAAAAATACATGGAAAACAAAGAAAAAGCACCAAAGTGAATTTTGGGGCCACAGGGAGCATGTGATAGTGAAAGTCTCAGATAAATGGTTTAAGTACATCAGACACAAAATTAATGCATCAGTGAGCTGAAGGGAAAATGAGGAGGGAAGAGAAACAATTAGAAATGGATGCTTATTTTCCTGTATCTTATCTCATTGGTTGCATTGCGGGCAAAGAAGGTATGAATCCCAAAAACTTAACAAAAATAAAAATATAAAACTAAGCAAATGGAAGAAAGAAATAAAAAATACTCAAAAAATGCAACAGAAAAGAAACCACAAAGGATCATGAGAGAGAGAGGAAGGCACCTGTTTGGGAACTTGCGCTCTCTATTCACAATGTCTTCACCTGTGCCACTTGTTTATGTCTGAATCAAAAACACATTACACACTATGGTCAGATTTCACTTCAGAACATATGCATGCTTAAGTCATGCTATACATGAGGGCCAAAAAGGTTACCATTGTGCAGTGGACATGTTCTGTTCATAGAAATTGTGTTTGTCCATCTATACATTACAATGTAACTTTGCATAGTGGTTGTACATTCCATACTTAGTATTTGTATGGCCGATTGCAGTAATGCATCATGTACTTTTGGCCTTGTGGTTGTGCCATTCAATGTTGCTATCCTGCAAAGGGGTTGTGTGGTGCTGCTGTGGCTTATCTCCTGAGAGTACTTATGGTATGCTAAGGGGATGTCAGATTGAGGACTGTTTCTCAGTCCTTTTACTTAGCATGTTATTATCAAACCAGTTACATTTATTTTTTTTGTACTTTGTTTTGCTGTTATCTTTTCCCATAGAGTGGGATAAAAAGCCAAAAATTGATAAATACATAACAGTATTTTTTTAAAACAAAAGTTGTGCATTTACCTTAAAGAGAAGTGTCTGATCTTTATCATTATTCTCAGAGACCGCATCCGCACCAGTGGTAAAAATGACCAGAAACTGAGAATTAAAGCTAAAGTCTATCTGTGCATATTGAGGATGCTTTCGCCAGAAAACCTGTAACAAACATTTTATTATTATTATTATTATTATTATTCATTATTATTATTATTATATTATTTAGTTACATCCCAACCTTTTCCCCAAATTAGGGACTCAAGGCAGCAAAACAAAAATTTAAATCAATTTAAAAACAATACAAAAACCATTAAAATGTATAAAATTAAAAAATAAAAAAAAACAAATTAAACAATTTTCCAAGTTAAAATGGCTATGCACTAAAATATAAAATATAAAGAAATTATACAAACCTTAAAAGCTAAAAAGCTTTTAAAGCCCTGCCCTTGATATATATTGTTACTATATTTTATTATGCCTATGAAAAGTATATTCTTTGCTTTTGTGGAATATAGTGACAATGTTTCTGTTATGTAGAAAAAAGGAGGAGTTAAAAAATAGAAAAAGAAAAAGATTAATATCATGGAGCTAGAAACTTGGAAAGTTACTTTAAGAGTATAATGGCAAACCTGCAGCCTTAAGACCTGATAGACCATCTGCCACTTCTCAGTTGTGATGTTTTCAGCATATTATTATATTCATTCATCTTAAAAGCCACTTTGCAGGCTCTGGAAATATCAGAGTACAATAGGAAACATAAGCGAGAATGGGGGAATAGGAGATGATTGATCATGGAAAGTTTTATTTCAGGCATCAAAGTACTGTGCAAAAGAATGTTGGTCATATTTAGATCTCACTAAAATCAATGGAGCAAGCTAGTTGTTCCTAATGTCCATCCCACCATTTTGGTGGATATGAGCTAACATACTTTTTTGCACTGAAGCCAAAGGCCCTGAGGAGAGACAAGTCAATATATGAAAAATGAGATAACTGCATATCAAGTTGTTTAAAAAACTGATTTAATTGTTTTCAGACACATTCAATCATGAATGTCCCAGCCATGTGCAATCTGAAGTGGTAAAGCCAAACAACAGATTTAGTACCTCAGTTACAATTATGTCCTATTTGACAGTCGTCAGTAGATTTGGGAGTTCCAGTCTATAGGCAGCTCTACTACTTTCAGATATTTCTCACCACACTTTCTGGAACATGGGACATGGAAGCATTTAATGCTACACTGCTCAACTGTTTCTTCCCTTAGTTGGAAAGCTATGCATCTGAAGAGGAGAAATTCCTTCCATGTGGAAGCTGTCTATATGAGCAAAAATCATGGCTCCTGCTTGTGTGGAGGGTCCTCCTTGAGAAACAGGGGCTCTCTTTTTCTGATGTGTTACTTCCATTTCAGGACGCAACAGTGAAGGGTAGGACTAGGCAGTCTTCCACTCCTGTATTCTAGAAACATAGTGAGAAACAGCTGAACGGGTTTTTTCTATCAATTGAAAGGGAGTCAATTCTCCGTGTTCTCTAACATGGGAACACACGAATGTGAAACTCCTTGTCTGATTTATGTGCTTGAAGATTAGGTACTTACTTGTCTTTAAAGAATACTATTTCTCCCCGAAAAGGAAAGGAAGTGACAGCATCAATGTTAAATGCAGGATCACAAGCTGTTGGTAATGCAGGTTTGGGTTGGCCGGACAGGTTCAAATGGCTCATCGTTCTCCTGTGGTCTTGAGGTGGGTTAAGATGGACCTAAAGAAATTGAGAAGCATAAAATTAGTAGAAAGGTCCTTTCATAATCTGAATAGCCATATAAACACACTCGACAAATGTCTGAATAGTCAGGAGTGATATTCCCTAACTATTTTGAAAAGACAATCATGATGGAGGTACATGAATCTTAGCTAGACAAGACTGTGTTATGTGATTTGCACAGGGAGCATAACCGGTAAAGTGATGTCACTTTTTTTTAGTTTTGGTAAATCTTAATATATAGGTTTTGTTATTGGCTTTGATGGGAAGCATGAATTCCATCTAAGACATCACCAGGCCACTAATATGGGGATGAATTTTTAAAAGAAGTTGGCACACCTAAGTTCAGGTAGTAGAAAACATTTAGGAACATAAACTAGCAGGATCAGGGAGGTCTTCTTGGTAGAATCTATACTAGAAAATAATGTAATCAGGAAAAGTGGCATGATACCAGGCTCAGTAGTACAAGGCAAGGTTTATAGAGGGCCACATGGTGCATTGTCTAACAAAGGAAGAAACCATAGGGAACCTGCACACCAGACATACTGCAAGGATATACTGGCTGGTACACAAGTAGAGATTGATCTCTTGAAGGTCAGACCAATCGGAGTCACTACTAGTGGAGTCTCCTTCCTTGGAGTCTTTAAGCAGAGGCTGGATGGCCATCTCTCGGGATGCTTTGATTTGGATTTCCTGCATGGCCGGGGGTTGGACTGATGGCCCCTTGTGGTCTCTTCCAAACTCTATGATTCTATAAGATTCTATGAATCGTGAGCTCAAGAAGAGATCAATTCTTGACAACCACCTTTTTGCATCTCAGCTTGCTTGCATAATTATTCATTTCTACTTCTTTGTAACTTAACACATTATCTTTCTAACTTTAAAAGGTGCTGATGAAAATGGTCTACATCCAGCTTCTAGTCCAACTCAGCAATCCATTCAATTATTTCCTAATGGTAAATCAACACTAAGGTAAATCCCACAGAGCAGTAGGTCTATGAGACTGGGACTAGCATCCCTCAACATTGACTATGTCATTTAGGCTGCTGGGACTTGACATCCAATAAACATTTAAGAGCAAAGTTCCCACCCTGATTTATAACAGGTATATAAGAACATAAGAGGTTAGAAATTATTTTATTATAAAGATTTGGTTAAACCAATATCCGGAAGGCGCCTTTGACTATGGACATATGCATGGAGAAGAAAAAAAGAGAATGAGAAAGAAACTGTTTTGACATGTCTTTTGTTTGCTGCTGTTAATTACCATCAAGCTGACTTAAATTTATGGTTACCTTTGAATAAGAGACCTCCATGTTTCCCGTTTTCACCCTGCTCAAGTCCGCAAGTTCAGGACTGTGACTTCCTCAATTGGTCTATCATCTTTATCTGAGATTGCTAACAATACTAGACACACACACACACACACACACCAAACAACACACACAACGATGGCATACCCAACAAAAACCTATTCTAACAATATTTGCTGTATATGAGCCTATATATTGAAACTGATTTTTTTTTTTCTTCAATGAAAGTGCTAAATCCAAGTTGGCCGCCAAGAAAAATTGTTAATGTTTTTGTTTATTGTTTTATTCCTTTGCTTACTTGTGGAAATGTTTTTTTATTACAAAAATAAAAAATCAGAAGAAAAAACCATATCAGTTCACTTATTTCATATGTTGAGAATATATTTTAAGGCTTATATAAATACATCTAAATTACCATAGAGGTGCTGAATGCCTTGAATATTCCTGCAAGCTAGGATTGTTGACTGTGTTCAGGATGCCTATACACTGGGAACATCACAGCATTAGATCTTTAGAGTTGTAGAGGCCCAGTGAGTGGCCAAATTCTATGAGCACAAACAAAAAACAGGTTGGAACCTAAAAGAAAAAGCAAAGAAATGGATTATGATATAGATTCACAAACTGAAATCCTGAGATAGACATATATCTAGGAGCACCTTAAAAGACCCCAGTCATCTACTTATGTCCTCACTAGAAGGGAGAGAAGACAGTTCCCTGTCTCCATTCCTGTACACAAACTGTACACAAGAACAGTTAGGGAGATCCAGGTGTGGATTTATTCCCTGACCAATGATGTGATGCAGGTCTGTGCAATAGTTGCGTCCTGGCCGCTCTTCCACACCTAGAAGGAAAAATAGCAGGCTCTGCTTCCAGCATAAGTCTGCTCCACTTTTGCTGGGTATTTCAGGATTTCTGGAATGAACCTGGATTATTTGCCATGAGAATGGAAACACATTCAGAAGCCTCCTGATACACTAGAGGTAACCAGTGTTGTCCGGATCTTTGTTCACTTCATTCAAATGCCAACAGAACCAAGTCTATAACAGCATACATCACCAACAGATCTTGCCACATAAATCTTGCTTACACTTAGGCTATTACTTTCATGTTGCTCCTAAATAGTTTTTTTAATCCGCTAAATCTCTTGTTTAATTTTCAGTGGCAATTTTTATGGTTCATTTTTCATCTCCACAAATTCCCACCCTTGCCTTCAACCATTACAATAACAGCATTCCACTTCTTACCATACTTTTGAATTGTAATTTCATTAGTTTTTGTTGCCCAAGAAAAGTAGCTTGTTATAAATAACTGTGCTCTGTGTTAACTATTACTTCCAGCTCTAAAGAACACTTAATAGTAGATCTTCTTTTTGTTTTATAAGGATTTTTAAATCTATATTACAAGACAGTATACATAACTTGAAGAACATACTCTTAATGAAAACATAACATAAAACAATATATCACCATAGTTGACATTATCTAAAAACAATATAACATAAGATTACTTCTTTTACCTGGAGTTCTCCATTTATTTTCTTTCTTTCTCAATCGTTATTTTATCTTCTATCCTTATTTCATGCACATACCTCCTAACCCATTTCCCCCCTTATATTTTAACAACTTTATTCATTGTTAATGCATTTCTGCTAGACTATTTACTCACTTACACTTGAGTAAATGTACACTTTCATTTAATAGTAGATCTTCAACATGACCAAGACAAACTGTTCTTATGTTTTCTATTTTTTAAAATTACCATCTAAAGCCCTGACTCCATTTTTCATCCTCGTCAAGTGGGATCTCCTCCAATACCACTGCTATGGGGCATAAGTATGGGCACAACAGTGCCTCCAGGTCCATCAAAAGGATTGAACTCTCCATGTTTCTATGGAAGAAACAAAAACATTTCTCGTTTTGCCATCGAGCTGAATCAAAGCACTTGATGTATTATTTGTTAGTGACAAATTTTGGTTATAGTTTCTCTTGAGCTTTCTAAGTTCTGAAGGTGGAATTATTCACCTAGGAGTTTCACACAGGAGGAATTTCTCTTAATTTCGAATGAAAAGAAGTTGGGCCAGAAACGCATTCATGGAATTCGCTAGTTCAGCGAATTTACGTGAATTCGAATTGCGTTCGAACTGACTTCCCATGCTGCTGAAAAAAGCTTGCCATTGCCCGAAACTGCGTGTGATTCACCTCTCACGAATAATGTGAAAACCCCATGATTGAGTTGGACTGACTTCCATTGCCTGAAATTGTGTGTGGTGTCTATCACCCAATACGTTAAACCCATGATTGTGTTTGGATTGCCATTGGATTAACTTCCAATTTCCCTTGTATGAATGTCCCCTATCAATAATATTTGAACAGCACTGACACAGACCTCTAATTGAAGTAAAAATGAAATTTATGATTTTATCATGAGAAGAATGTAAAATGAAAGAATGATATTCCAGGACTAACACAGCTATGTCTTTGAATTCTACCCCTATGGAAAAAATTAGAATAGTTGATCTTGGTATCTAACTCTGAGCCACTTCATTACTTCAGAGCCACTGAGAGTGGGTTTGCACCCTGGTGAATGTTTTCACCCAACAACTAACTTGAAAGGGAGGACTAGTTAAAAATCTTATTCAGAAATTTCTAAATATTCATGGTTAGATGTGACACAGGATAGCGAAGGAGGAGGAGGCGAAGAGCACAAGGGAGGGGGAATCAATGCAGTTTGACATTGATTTAACTCCTGTGGCTCAATGCTATGGAAATTCTGCGATTTGTAGTTTGTGAGATATTTTGCCTTCTCTGTAGAGCGCTCTGGTGACACAACAAACTAAAAATCCCGATTTCACAAGATGGCACTTATGACAGTTAAGCAGTGTCAAACGCATTATTTCTCTGGTGTGGGCAGGAAGCTCTCATGTTTTTAAACTCTTTCTTTTCCCTGTTGAGTCTAATGTATCATCCAAAGGCAAAGGTAGTATGTTTCCCTTCTCATCCCCCTACAATATGCAGTCATTTTTCACCTCTTGACCAAAAGGATCATTATATCAGCATCGCCTTGAGAAATCCGTCTGAAACGTCAGTGTGAAACCTGACTCCAACTTAAATGCTTTCTCAATGTCTTTGTCCACGTCAGTTCTTCATGTCTGTGGTATAGTTCAATGATCCTTCAAAAAGAGTGAAGACAATTAAAAACAGAGTAGTCTACCATTTCTAACCGTTGACTCCTCAAAGAATTGTTGAGGATATCATCCTGGGCTTTGAAACATTACCGTAAGTCCAGTCTTTCTTTCCCCATTTGGGGTTGTCCTGCAAAGAAAGCAAACTGTCCAACATCTGGATTTCCACATCTTGGTTTCTGCATAATTTCCAGTGTTATAATCTAAATCCCGTCACTTCTAGTCCCATAAACTGTTGCATTTCTCTGACTTTTCAACCATAGGACTGTTGGTTTTCCATCTTAGGTGGTTTCCCATCTGAGGTGAGTTATAATCGTTTTCTAAGTATTTCTGATAAAGAGAAGAAAGGGAGGAAGAGAGAGAAGAAAGAACTCATTATACTTGTCTATATTCCTTTAATTATACCCAGAAATTAATAGCATTTGATATTAATTCTCAAATATATTAAAATCTTCTGCCAAAGATTCAATTTTTATTTCAAACCTTGAGAACTTTAGCTCTCTCCTCTCTTTAGTGTGGAGCTTCCCTCTTTACTAATCTCTTCCCATAGTTTTCCTTTCTTTCTAGACAGAGGTGGGCAACTTCTCACCCTCCCATTATTGTTGGACTGCAACTCCCATCATCATTCTCCATTGGCAATATTGTTGGTGTTAATGGGTTTTGCAGTCATAGGAACCATAAGACCATATAAAGTTACATTATACTGAGTTCAATACATTTATACATCTATTTAACAGAGTGCCAGCTACCCAAATGTCTGGTCAGCATCTTCTCCCCCAAAAGCCAAACAACCAAACAGTGCACATCAGTAGCAGTTTCTCCATAGGGGGTTACCTGTTCCACTTATATTGTGAAGATTTCAAATTTATGAGTTTCCTTAGTTCATAACAAAGTTATCACTGTATTCCTGCTGCCTCATCATATATGTTACTCATGCCAAAACTGATCCCTCTAAGCAATCCTATTTTCTTCCCCATAAGCTACAAATATTCCTTTGAATTACATTGTAAAAACTTACAGAAAGGTCTGCATCTTCAAGCTGTTAACATTTCAGTGCTATATAAAATAACAGTAATAATGTTCTAACCTAGAGAACCGTCTGTTGTAGTGTTGAGTGTTGGACTGAGAGAGAAGAGGTTTCATATCCAGATTGAACCAAGAGAGACCCTCTGGGGCTTGGGCAAGTCACATTCTTAAGCCTAAGGGGAGGCAAATGGTCAATGTGTTAAGAAGAAACTTGCCACAATAAAATCCTGTAATATGGACGATACGTCAGAAGAATAACATGACTGAAGGTAAACAAACAACCATACGATGGTTCCCCATTTTTTTATAACAGATATATATCAACTTCCCAAATGCACAGAACCCTCACCAAACAAAACTAACAGTTAAGTATTTCTAAAAAGCTAAATTTTTTAAAAAAATGAACGATTCATTTAATCAGCATTACATCAAACGAGTGCAGCTGTTCTATTTTTTGGATTGGTATGCATAAGACACTTGCTGCGCACAAACAACGAACCAGATTCCCTTCATCCTGAGATGGCAATTTTGTTCAAAGCCAGGTCCAACTTCTAAGTTTACATCTTCCAGCTTATATAGCATTTTTATTCATAACATACGTTTGAGTTTGACTCATTTCAGTATGTTACCAATCAGCGAAAAAAGAAAACATGGTGGTGGTGGGGTGATTGTTGAAGAACATGACACAGTTTCTTCATTTTCAACATGCGAGTATGATGCAATACATCTTCGGTGACTAGGAAAATGTTTACCCTATTATGTGTTTCCTCAATTAGCTTTAACAATGCACAACAAAATTTTTGGGAATAAATCTTTGTCTTTCTCTTTTCTTCCCCTGTAAGATTTGACTCATTTACAAGCTGTGATTATAAAGTAGGTTTCATCATCTTAAACAAAAATATGGTTCAGACTGAGATGATGTGTAATCAGAGCACCAATAGTGATGCCACGAATCTATTTAATTCCATAATTTACGCCCTTTGCATGTATAATACAATTTATATAAGTATTTTGTCAGGCCTTCTCAGTGCTGCCCTCAGGCTGGAATTCCCTTGTACGGAAGATTGAAAGAACCCTCTCTTTGCTTGTCTTCCAGGCAGGCAAAGCCTTAAAAAAAAAAATCTACAGAATCACAGAATCATTGAGTTGGAAAGAGAACCTCAAAGTGCAACCAAGTCCCTTGACCAAAAGCACCCCCAACAAAATGATCATCCAGCCTCTTCTTAAAAACCTTCAAAGAAGGAGACTGGGGTTGTATAACAGCCCTAATGGCTGGATTTCCTACCCTTTCCTAGCACAAGGCCCCAATCTGACCTTTCTTCAGCACAAAAAAGCAGCTCCTTTTTGTGCACGTGGAAAAAAGGGTGCATAATGCCGGCACCATGGTTTTGGCCCTACTTTGGCACAGTGCATGACACACTGCACAAAGGGATGTGCTGTGATGATCAAAAACCACTTAAAAGCTTAAAATTCATACAGTTAAAAAACATGACTTAAAAAAATATTACATATTAAAAACAAAGTACACCCAATGCACTATCTTAACCATAGTAAATGCTAAAGCCTCTTTAAATAAGAAGGTCTTTGAAGATTTATTTCTGAGGTAAGATGCTCATTGTTTCATCTAGTGGCTAACCACTCTTTGAACTGGGAAATCCAAGTGGATTCTCTAACTCATTCCATGAAAACTCTTATGCCAAAACACAAAAATAAAAAATGCAACATTATCAAGAGATTGCAACAGAATCAAGAAAGTTGGCTGTTTAAGATATACTAATAATTACTAACAAGTGAAGATTGCTAGAAGCTTTTCAGATTTCTTATTTAAGATCTATTATTTGGTTTGGATGATTAGATCTCTTTTACGCATATCCAAGCTATCACCTTTTGAACTGTAAATTAAATATTACACGATTCAAACATGGATAGACATGGCACAAGATGTTCCCTGGAATAATAGGCTTGACGGGGGATACTGACAAACAACATATGGAATTGTTTGATATGAAAACAAATGATGCATTTCAACTTCTCATGGTACCTGTGGGTTAGGAGAAGATTAAATGTCAAGACATTTTATCAGTGGCAGGAATGAGGCTAATTCATCCATCCAAATGTTTAATAAAATTATGCTGACAATTGTGAATGATCTCTGAAGCTAATGAGAGTTGTAGCCAAAAATATTGAAGGACATCATGTTGAGGAGAGCTGGAGATTGTGATACAGGTTTGGCGCTAGTCAGTATCTGGATGGGACACCTACTGTGGAATATACAGTTTGAAAACACTGTGATTATTCTCAGCTACAGTAGATCATTAAGTTGTTGTTGCATGCTTCTATGTCATTTCAGCTTACAGTGACCGTAAGTGAACCTATCATGGGTTTTCTTGGCAAAATTTGTTCAGTAGAGGTTCACTATCTGCCTCCATTTGAGGCTGAGAGAGTGTGACTTGCTTAAGGTCACGATCTGGGTTTCCGTGGATTTGAAACCTGACCCACAGAGTTGTAGTCCAACACTCAAAACCACTACACCACAATGGCTTACCATATTTGAAAAGCATAAAAAGGAATGTTGTTATAACTGACCCCTCAAAACCACAGTGAGCTATGACAGCTCTCAGTTTAAAAAATATATATAGAAACTGTGATAACTGCTAATAGAAATATTCTAAATCTTCCATATATTTAAAATAACAATTTTGCTTTACCTTCTCTTCTCCACGTCTTCCGACAGTTGCAATACTCGTTCCCAAGCTGTCTTGTTCCCATCATCCCCATGAGGATGGAGGCTCATTCAGCTTCTTTTGTGGCTAATTACTATCACCTCTGGTTTGTCCCATTCTTCCCTTATGCATCTAAGTTATATCTTTACAGTTATGTAGCTCTTTTAGCCTCTGTCCCTTCTCAAGCAGATACTATGATGGAATTCAGATGGTAAATGAGGATGTGGTGTTGGTAGGCAAGTCCTGTCTACTATATAGAGTTAAAAGAATAAGAGCACTTCAAATATGACGAATTTTGTTAATTATAAATTCAGTAAATTATTTTTTTAAAAAAAAACCAGTTTGAAAAAAATCATGCATTCACCTAACCCAGATGAAATCACCATCCAATGGTTATGTTATCCTATCAGCTTTTCAATTGTTTTGTGAGACCGAAAATTTAGCTGTTTTGAGAATTTAGCAGGTCAGGAATGCTTAGTGTAAACTCTTTTTGCTCTTTGCCTCGTGATGACACCCAAATTAATCTTCTTATGTCTCCGATGATGCAGTGACTGAGGATGGGTACTATACCTCTCGTTGGCGTTGGAGTCGTTAATGGGTCGGATGAGGAAACCAACTAAGTATACATATCAGAGAAAAACGGAGGTAATCGTGATAGGTTCTCCTGGCCCGGGATTGCGGTGGTTCACCTGTACTGAAACGGGATCAAGCTTCCCGTTGAAGGACTCGGTACGCAGTATGGGGTGCTTCTTGACTCGTCGCTCCAACTTACATCTCATGATGTGGATTGAATGATCTGAAGGTACAGGAGCGCTGTCTAAAGCTTACTGTGATCTGACAGCTAGTTTACTACTGAGCCAGAGGGACCTTGTAAACGGTAGTATGCTCTGGTAAACCTCTCGATTGGATTTCTGCAAGCGTCTACATGGGGCAACCTTTGTATCAAACAAGAATCACAAGGTACAGAATATGGCAGCCAGAGTTGTCACTGGCATATCAGGGCCAGTCATATAACACCAGGTTGAAAGATCTGCACTGGTGCCGAAATTCTTTCCGAGAAACGCAATACAAGTGTTGGTAAACTATTAAAGAAATAAATGGATGGGCCCAGAGACCTAAGGAGTGCTCCTTCACCATATAATCCGCCCCGCACCATCAGAACATCTGGGCAGACAATATTGAGTTTTCCAAGGGGCAAGATTGGCTCCACCTAAGGAGGGCCTTACCACCTCGCCCCAACCTCTGGAATCTCGCTGCGAGCGATCGCTAGGCACTTCCCTTGCCAGTTCAGGAAGGGAGTTATAAACACCTTCTTGTTCAGAAAAGCATCCCAGATACAAGGCTCAGTTAGCCTTCCCCCTCTGATAGCAATGGCAAGCTGGCAGAATTGTTTTTTAATGTTGATTTAAATGTATTGTTTCTTTTTTGACTATGTGATGGTTTTTATATGCTGTACACCGAGCCCTTTGATTGACAAGAAGGGCGGTTATAAAAATAAAACTTTTATTTATATATATATTAAATTATTGTTTTGCATTAGGATGGGGATTGGACAATTTGGACATTCTAAATGTTGTTGGACTCAGTTCAAACATTCTTCACCATTAGGTTTTAGGAGCGAAGTAAAAAAGTGGAGGACAATTTTGCAACTCTCTTAGGGAAGTGAATGCAAGAAAGGTACAGGAGTATGTATTCTATCTAAGCTTATGTTGGTAAGAGCTGTTCACCTGTGGCCTCTGCTGCTTGGCGTGTGGGGTGGAGCCTCCGTGTTTGGAAGGTTTTTTAAACAGAGCTGGATGGCCATCTGTCGGAGGTGCTTTAATTCTGTTGTTCCTGTGTGGCGGGGGTTGGATTGGATCGGCCTTTGTGGTCTATTCCAGCTCTATGCTTCTATGATTCTATTTGGGCAAATCAGCCCTCACAAACAGAAATGCAGAGACTTGCTTTAAACCGTTGTGGTGGGCCTCCATTAGAAGCATATGATCTGAAAAATTTCATTGGACTAAAAAATATTTACACTTCTGGCTACATCTTTAAAAATATTTGAGCTTTAGCAGGAAATCTAGCCTCATGTAAAGAATGTCATTATGCGATTACTCCACAATAAAAAATATTAGTATTTTTCCAAAATCCTTTATATTTTATAGCTAAAGGTTTTTCTCATTAAATTTCCTAGTTTCTTTCATTTTTTCCCCCCTTTATTTTTTAATGTTTTAATGTATCCACACCTTTCAAACTGTGTGATTTGACAGGAACCATCTTGAGATTGAGATTTTATTTTATACCTCAGTTCCCACGGGGTAATGTTATGTCCAGACAACCTGCACTTCATCTTCAAAGAGTGCTTGCACCCCTTAAGAGAAGCATGGGATGTAATCCCAACATCAGTACTGAAAGGGTTTTAACTGCCAGTCCAACTTCAGAAGAGGGATTTTCTTTGAGAGGGGGAGGAAATTGTTTCCTGTTTCCCTTTCCTTAGGCATAGAATCCAGCATTCTTCACATGGAAGAAAGAATATTGGACCTTAGGGTTGCCAGAGCAAAAACTGGAGAGGGCCCTGTCAGGTGCATGGGGGGGCAATGCAGGATGGCAGGAGGCTGGACAAG
>NC_056524.1:22242704-22270582 GCF_019175285.1 Sceloporus undulatus
ATAAGTTGACAATGTGACTTGACAGGCAACTACCCATACACACAAAAATACACTGCCGGGAAGGAATACAAGACAAGACAAAACCAAAACAAAAGCAATGGAAAGGCAGCAGGGATGAAAAATGCAAAATGTTTAGAAACTTTTCACAAATACAAAATTTGCTTCCTGAGAAATGGTTCATGGTTTATGTTTCTTGCATGGTATTTATAGGCGCAGCCATGTACGGGAGAGGTGACAGAACAGGAACAGGAGAGAAAAGGGGGAAGTGGGGAAGTTACTGGAAACAAAACAAATATAATCACATCAGAGAGAAACAATGGCCTGATACAGACAGCCAAAATAAAGCTGCTCTGAGTCACTTTGCAAGTATGCTATTTAATGATACTTGCGTCCAAGAAAGCCGCCACCAAAGCCACAGTCCCGTCCTAAGGACTGGAGTGCAGCTTTGGTTGCAACTTCCAGACTCTTAGGACCGCATGCATCATTGAAAACACCATACCCAAAGTGACTCGAAGCAGCTTTATTTGGCTGTCTGTATAGGGCCAAAGTTTCTAACAGTGTCTGTATTAAAATGACCAACATGCTTGAATCTTCTCAGCTGTTTTCTAGAGCTTCTGACTGTTTTATGAGTCTGGCCCTTATGAAGGAATTATCTGCATTTCTGAAGCATTTTGATAAAATATAGGCATTTGGGGAAATCTGTTCCTTTCTTGGCTTTGCTTATTTCAGAATAGTTAAAGGGGCAAGGATTGTGCTACTGATTCTGTCAATATAAAAGCTACAGTGCTCTTTCTACGTCACACTGAAATGCAGCAGAAAGAATTACTGGCAAACAGTGGATTGTGTTTCCACAAGTCAGCACAATTTTCTGCTCATCTCCCAGATTATGGGATGAAAGAATATAATTCTAAAGGCACAGATATTGCAGCACCACTCCGGTTCATGGTTTAAATGAATATTAAAACATAAGTTTGGTTTTGAAAAAATTGACTTATTGATTATTACAATGCTTTTACTGTTACAAATTTGTGTGCCTTGATTTCATCAACAAGACTATCTTACCGTTTGTGTTGATTGTTGGTTTGATAGAACGTTTTGGAATTTGAATACAAAAACGCATCACTCCTCAACAGGAAAAAGCAATAGTATGTACATTTTATACCACTTATCAGTGAACTCAGCACTTCTAGTGGTTTACAATCTGTAAGCTAATTGCCCCCAAGAAGCTGGGTTCTCATTTTACCAACCTACAAAGGGACAGAAAGCTGAGTCAACCTTTAAAGCCCCTGCAATAGAACTCACAACCTTGGACACATAATAGTGGGGGGATTGTCACAGAGTTTCCAGGAAAACTCTGTCTGAAAACCAAGGTTAAATTACTGATCAGTATTGACTGTTGACCTGGAATCTGGCTGGATCCTTCAGATCCACATCTCTTCTGGCAGGATCTGGCCTGATCCTGCCCCTGGGGATTTGGCCCGTGTCCTCATGACACAAGGTCAGGGTGAACCTAGGCCTTTGGTCCATGAAGAACAATGCCAGAGATGACTAGACTAAACAGATAGTACAGTCTGATTCAATATAAGGGAGCTTTATGTTCCTACAAGCTCCATTCACAGCTTCCTGTGCAATTCAGAAAGGTCATTGTGGAATGAATGGGTCCAGAGATGTTCGAGGCTGAAACTTGTAGGCACAGCTCTGTTCTCTCTAAATGCTTCGACAAGGGAATTCCCTGTTCAGGCATAATAACAACAGAAAAGGGCTAGAGAAGAGGGAAACATGCCTGCTAACGATTATCTCAGGGGGGTTACACCCGCCATTTAGTACGTATTCTATACGTTACTAGGGTTAGGAAGGGGCGGTGCTTCTGCACCCCCTAACCCTAGTACGTATAGAATACGTCACAGATGGCGGCGCCCTGTTCATTACAGGCGCCGCTATCTTTACGTATCGGATGTGCTGTGCGTCCGGACATTGCGCGGCGTTCTATGGACGTCGCGAGTCCGCCCCAGGCGCCTTGCGACGTCATAGAGGTGCTGCAAAAAGAAGCTCCAAAATGGAGCTTCTTTTTTTGCTCTGCGCGGGAGCTGCGCGTGTGTGCTGCTGCAGCTCCCTCACGGAGCAAATGGCGCCGGCCGGAGACCGCCGCAAAGCGGCGGTCTGTACCCGCTCAGTTTTCTTGGGTCATCACGATAAGTCTTCCAATGCTAACAGTCAACAGGCTCAGTTGTGGAAACAACTTGACATATGATGAGAAGGAAACCTCATTTCATAACTTTTCTACATTCTTGGCTAGAATTTTTAATCTCTGTTTGTAAAATAGGTAAATAAAAATAGAAAACATCGGGGACTTTGATTCACATTACAGAAGGATTCAGTATCAGGAGGACAGCACTTCCTGATTTGTCACATTGCAAAAGCTCCACCCATCCAGAATCCCTTTATTTCTCCTTGAGAGAGAAGCTACTTACCATTATACTGAAAGGCGGCATCAAACTTTCCCACCAATACCTGGGAAGTCATCTCTGATCTTTCTGGGTTCTTGACCATGTTTGGTTCTTTCATCATAACTAAGGAAACAAGGAAGGAAAAATTTGCAGACAAACCAGTTAATTTTGTGTGATCTTTTGTTTTGGTCCAGAATCTACCACTTTGAACGTTTAACCTGTGAATCCGTGAGCCATTGCCTCATAGCCTTGTTTTCTTCCATTATTTCAAGAAGCATAAACCTGGTCAAATCCAATCCACCCCTACCATTAGGGAGAGTGGAATAGTTGCCAGAGGCAGCAGATGATGGAGATGTAGCACCACATCATTGTTCCACTCTGTTTAGACAACAGGGTAATGTTATGTCCAGACAACCTGCACTTCATCTTCAAAGAGTGCCTGCACCCCTTAAGAGAAGCATTGGGATGTAATCCCACATCAGTACTGAAAGAGTTTTAATGCTAGTCCAACTTCAGAAGAGGGATTTTCTTTGGGAGGGGGAGGAAATTGTTTCCTGTTTCCCTTTCCTTAGGCACAGAATCCAGCATTCTTCACTGGAAGAAAGAATATTGGACCTTAGGGTTGCCAGAGCAAAAACTGGAGAGGCCCTGTCAGGTGCATGGGGGGCAATGCCGGATGGCAGGAGGCTGGAAGAGATGCTTCTAAGCGGGGTACAGACCGCCGCTTTGCCAGGTCTGGCGCCGCCGCCAGAAGGTCCGCGGGGGAGCCGGAGCCTTCAACGGCACCGGACTCCCGCGCGGACCGAAAAAAGAAGCTCCAAAATGGAGCTTTTCTGCGTCGCAGTTTGGACGTAGCGAGGTTGCCAGGGGCGCGCTCCTAGTCAGCAGGCGCGACGCGTCTGGACGCTGTGCGTCCGATACGTAAAGATGGCGTGTAGAAAGGCCGGCGCCATCTTGTACGGACGGAGTCCGTACGAGGCCCAGGGGCGTCTAAAAGAGACGCCCCTTTTTTAAAATGGGACGTCCTCCGGACGTCCCAAAGGGCCGTCTAGAAAGCCCCTCAGTTAACTTTAACTAAACTTAGACGGGATACAAACCGCCCCTTTGGAGCGGCCTGCACCCACCCCTTTCCCCGACGGATCGGGGCCTCAGCTGCCACAGCGGCAGCCCCAGAGGCCCCAACCTTCCGCTTTTCCTGGCCTCGGGGAAGTGGCAAAATACCACTTCCCCATGGCTTGGAAAGGGGTGTCCTTGGGGCTTCATGCTTGGTCCCTTTCTCTTTGTTCCACTGGCATGGCCGAAGGAGCTCTGAAATGGAGCTCCTTCTGGCGCTGCTGAAAGGGCGCCACAAGCACCCTCCAGTGATGCCAGGACGTCACGTCTGTGCTGCGCCATTTGGCTGTGGCGCTGACGTGATGTTGTAATGGTGGTGCCCATGTAGAAAGGGCACCGCCATTACAATGTACTAGGGTTGCGGGGCATCTGGAAAGGACGCCCCAAGGCAACCCTAGTACATATCCAAGCTGGCGCTTTGCGCCGGTCTGGATACCACATTTATTAACTAAATAGCTGATCTAGATTCTTAACCACTATTCTTATTAACAACAAACAACAGCACAATTCAGTATGTACTACTTCCTAACAGCATCATCTTCTTTTCAAGTCCCCTTTGGTATTATTTCATACCTCCAGTACTTATCAGAAGAAAAGTAGTATGTTCGTTTTTCATTAGCATTGTAAAATGCTGCATCAATTCTCTTGACATCTTTTGGCAAACCAAGGCTTTGGATACGCTTGGGATACCCAGGAAGCTTGTATTCACCTCTCACAACCCAGAACTGGTTACCTGTAATGAAACAGGTGAGAGAAAGTATTTTAGCTGGGACTTATTAGTGGTTGCACCAGAAAAAAAATACATTGGAAAACAAAGAAAAAGCACAAAGTGAATTTTTTGGGGCACAGGGAGCATGTGAGTAGTAGAAGTCTCAGATAAATGGTTTAAGTACATCAGACACAAAATTTAATGCATCAGTGAGCTGAAGGGAAAATGAGGAGGGAAGAGAACAATTAGAAATGGATGCTTATTTTCCTGTATCTTATCTCATTGGTTGCATTGCGGGCAAAGAAGGTATGAATCCCAAAAACTTAACAAAAATAAAAATATAAACATAAGCAAAATGGAAAGAAATAAAAAATACTCAAAAATGCAACAGAAGAAACCACAAAGGAATCATGAGAGAGAGGAAGGCACCTGTTTGGGAACTTGCGCTCTCTATTCACAATGTCTTCACCTGTGCCACTTGTTTATGTCTGAATCAAAACACATTACACACTATGGTCAGATTTCACTTCAGAACATATGCATGCTTAAGTCATGCTATACATGAGGGCCAAAAAGGTTACCATTGTGCAGTGGACATGTTCTGTTCATAGAAGATTGTGTTTGTCCATCCTATACATTACAATGTAACTTTGCATAGTGGTTGTACATTCCATACTTAGTATTTGTATGGCAGATTGCAGTAATGCATCATGTACTTTGCCTTGTGGTTGTGCCATTCAATGTTGCTATCCTGCAAAGGGGTTGTGTGGTGCTGCTGTGGCTTATCTCCTGAGAGTACTTATGGTATGCTAAGGGGATGTCAGATTGAGGACTGTTTCTCAGTCCTTTTACTATAGCAGTGTTTATTATCAAACCAGTTACATTTATTTTTTTTGTACTTTGTTTTGCTGTTATCTTTTCCCATGGAGTGGGATAAAAGCCAAAATTGATAAATACATAACAGTATTTTTTTAAAACAAAAAAGTTGTGCATTTACCTTTAAAGAGAAGTGTCTGATCTTTATCATTATTCTCAGAGACCGCATCCGCACCGGCTGGTAAAAATGACCAGAACTGAGAAATTAAGCTAAAGTCTATCTGTGCATATTGAGGATGCTTTCGCCAGAAATACCTGTAACAAACATCATCAACATCATCATCATCATCATCATCATCATCATCATCATCATCATCATCATCACCATCATCATCATCATTATTATTTTAGTTACATCCCACCTTTCTCCCCAAATTAGGGACTCAAGGCAGCAAACAAAAATTTAAATCAATTTAAAAACAATACAAAACCATTAAAATGTATAAATTAAAAATTAAAAAAAAAACAATTAAACAATTTTCCAAGTTAAAATGGCTATGCACTAAAATATAAAATATAAAGAAATTATACAAACCTTAAAAGCTAAAAAGCTTTTAAAGCCCTGCCCTTGATATATATTGTTACTATATTTTTATATGCCTATGAAAAGTATATTCTTTTGCTTTTGTGGAATATAGTGACAATGTTTCTGTTATGTAGAAAAAGGAGGAGTTAAAAAATAGAAAAAGAAAAAGACTTAATATCATGGAGCTAGAACTTGGAAAGTTACTTTTAAGAGTATAATGGCAACCTGCAGCCATTAAGACCTGATAGACCATCATGCCACTTCTCAGTTGTGAATGTTTTCAGCATATTATTATATTCATTCATCTTAAAAGCCACTTTGCAGGCTCTGGAAATATCAGAGTACAATAGGAACATAAGCGAGAATGGGGGAATAGGAGATGATTTGATCATGGAAAGTTTTATTTCAGGCATCAAAGGTACTGTGCAAAGAATGTTGGTCATATTTAGATCTCACTAAAATCAATGGAGCAAGCTAGTTGTTCCTAATGTCCATCCCACCCATTTTGGTGGAATATGAGCTAACATACTTTTTTGCACTGAAGCCAAAGGCCCTGAGGAGATGACAAGTCAATATATGAAAATGAGATACACTGCATATCAAGTTGTTTAAAAACTTGATTTAATTGTTTTCAGACACATTCAATCATGAATGTCCCCAGCCATGTGCAATCTGAAGTGGTAAAGCCAAACACAGATTTAGTACCTCAGTTACAATTATGTCCTATTTGACAGTCGTCAGTAGATTTGGGAGTTCCAGGTCTATAGGCAGCTCTACTACTGTTCAGATATTTCTCACCACACTTTCTGGAACATGGGAGCATGGAAGCATTTAATGCTACACTGCTCAACTGTTTCTTCCCTTAGTTGGAAAGCTATGCATCTGAAGAGGAGAAATTCCTTTCCATGTGGAAGCTGTCTATATGAGCAAAAATCATGGCTCCTGCTTGTGTGGAGGTCCTCCTTGAGAACAGGGAGCTCTCTTTTTCTGATGTGTTACTTTCCATTTCAGGACAGCAACAGCTGAAGAGGTAGGACTAGGCAGTCTTCCACTCCTGTATTCTAGAAACATAGTGAGAAACAGCTGAACAGGGTTTTTTCTATCAATTGAAAGGGAGCAATTCTCAGTGTTCTCTAACAATGGGGAACACAGAATGTGAAACTCCTTGTCTGATTTATAGTGCTTGAAGATTAGGTACTTACTTGTCTTTAAAGAATAATATTTCTCCCCGAAAAGGAGTGACAGCATCAAATGTTAAATGAGGATCACAAGCTGTTGGTAATGCAGGTTGGGTTGGCCGGACAGGTTCAAATGGCTCATCGTTCTCCTGTGGGTCTTGAGGTGGGTTAAGTGATGGACCTAAAGAAATTGAGAAGCATAAAATTAGTAGAAAGGGTCCTTCATAATCTGAATAGCCATATAAACACACTCGACAAATGTCTGAATAGTCAGGAGTGATATTCCCTAACTATTTTGAAAAGACAATATGCATGAGAGGTACATGAATCTTAGCTAGACAAGACTGTGTTATGTGATTTGCACAGGGGAGCATAACCGGTAAGTGATGTCACTTTTTTTTAGTTTTGGTAAATCTTAATAATAGGTTTTGTTATTGGCTTTGATGGGAAGCATGAATTCCATCTAAGACATCACCAGGCCACTAATATGGGGGATAATTTTTAAAAGAATGTTGGCACACCTAAGTTAGAGGTAGAAAACATTTAGGAACTCATAACTAGCAGGATCAGGGAGGTCATTCTTGGTAGAATCTATACTAGAAAATAATGTAATCCAGGAAAAGTGGCATGATACAGGCTCAGTAGTACAAGGGCAAGGTTTATAGAGGGCACATGGTGCATTGTCTAACAAAGGCAAAGAAACCATAGGGAACCTGACACCCAGACATACTGCAAGGATATCACTGGACTGGTGACACAAGTAGAGATTGATCTCTTGAAGGTCATGACCAATCGGAGTCACTACTAGTGGAGTCTCCTTCCTTGGAGGTCTTTAAGCAGAGGCTGGATGGCCATCTCTCGGGGATGCTTTGATTTGGATTTCCTGCATGGCAGGGGGTTGGACTGGATGGCCCTTGTGGTCTCTTCCAACTCTATGATTCTATAAGATTCTATGAATCGTGAGCTCCAAGAGAGAATCAATTCTTGAAACCACCTTTTTGCATATCAGCTTGCTTGCATAATTATTCATTTACTTCTTTGCTTAACTTAACACATTATCTTTCTAACTTTAAAAGGTGCTGATGAAATGGTCTACATCCAGCTTCTAGTCTCAACTCAAGCAAATCCATTCAATTATTTCCTAATGGTAAATCAACACTAAGGTAAATCCCACAGAGGCAGTAGGTCTACTGAGACTGGGACTAGCATCCCTCAGCATTGACTATGTCATTTAGGCTGCTGGGACTTGACATCCAATAACATTTAAAGAGCCACAAGATTCCCACCCCTGATTTATACAAGGTATATAAAGAACATAAGAGGTTAGAAATTATTTTATTATAAAGATTTGGTAAACCAAGTATCCGGAAGCAGCCTTTGACTATGGACATATGCATGGAGAGAAAAAGAGAATGAGAAAGAAACTGTTTTGAGATGTCTTCTTGTTGCTGCTGTTAATTACCATCAAGCTGACTTAAATTTATGGTTACCTTATGAATAAGAGACCTCCATGTTTCCCTGTTTTCACCCTGCTCAAGTCCTGCAAGTTCAGGACTGTGACTTCCTCAATTGAGTCTATTCATCTTTATCTGAGATTGCTAACAATACTAAGACACACACACACACACACACACACACGATGGCATGACCCCAACAAAACCTATTCTAACAAATATTTGCTGTATATGAGCCTATATATTGAACTGATTTTTTCTTTTCCTTCTGAAAGTGCTAAATCCAAGTTGGCGCAAGAAAATTTGTTAATGTTTATTGTTTATTGTTTATTTCCTTTGCTGTACTTGTGGAAATGTTTTGTTATTACAAAAATAAAAATCAGAAGGAAAAACCATATCAGTTCACTTTCATTTCATATGCTTGAGAATATATTTTAAGGCTATAAATACTATCTAAATTACCATAGAGGTGCTGAATGCCTTGAATATCATCCTGAGCTAGGATTTGTTGACTGTGTTCAGGATGCCTATACACTGGGAACATCACAGCATTAGGATCTTTAGAGTGGTAGAGGCCCAGTGAGTGGCCAAATTCATGAGCAGCAACAAAAAACAGGTTGGAACCTAAAAGAAAAAGCAAGAAATGGATTATGATATAGATTCACAAACTGAAATCCTAGATAGACATATATCTAGTGAGCACCTTAAAAGACCCCAGTCATCTACTTATGTCCTCACTAGAAGGGGAGAAGACAGTTCCCTTGTCTCCATTCCTGTACACAACTGTACACAAGAACAGTTAGGGAGCATCCAGGTGTGGATTTATTCCCTGACCACTGATGTGATGCAGGTCTGTGCACTAGTGCGTCCTGGCCGCTCTTCCACACCTAGAAGGAAAATAGCAGGCTCTGCTTCCAGCATAAGTCTGCTCCACTTTTGCTGGGTATTTCAGGATTTCTGGAATGAACCTGGATTATTTGCCATGAGAATGGAACCACATTCAGAAGCCTCCTGATACACTAGAGGTAACAGTGTTGTCCAGGATACTTTGTTCAGCTTCATTCAAATGCCAACAGAACCAAGGTCTATAACAGCATACATCACCAACAGAATCTTGCCCATAAATCTTGCTTACTACTTAGGCTATTACTTTCATGTTGCTCCTAAATAGTTTTTTTAATCCAGCTAAATCTTCTGTTTAATTTTCAGTGGCAATTTTTATGGTTCATTTTTCATCTCCATCAAAGTTCCCCACCCTTGCCTTAAACCATTACAATAACAGCATTCCCACTTCTTACCATACTTTTGAATTGTAATTTCATTAGTTTTTGTTGCCAAGAAAAGTAGCTTGTTATAAATAACTGTGCTCTGTGTAACTTATTACTTCCAAGCTCTAAAGAACACTTAATAGTAGATCTTCTTTTTGTTAATAATGATTTTTAAATCTTATATTACAAGACAGTATACATAACTTGAGACATACATCTTAATGAAACATATAACATAAAACAACTTATTCTACATAGTTGACATCTATTCTAAAAACATATAACATAAGATTTTAACTTCTTTCTACCTGGAGTTCTCTCATTTATTTTCTTTCTTTCTCAATTCGTTATTTTATCTTCCTATCCTTATTTCTGCATACTCTACCTTAACCCATTTCCCCCTTATATTTAACAACTTTATTATTGTAATCATCTGCTAGACCTTTTCTAATCTTAACATTGAGTAAATGTACACTTTCATTTAATAGTAGATCTTCAACATGACCAAGTAAAACTGTTCTTATGTTTTCTATTTTTTAAAATTACCATCTAAGCCATGACTCCATTTTTCATCCTCGTCAAAGTGGGCATCTCCTCCAATACCACTGCTAGGGGCATAAGCATGGGCAACAGTGCCTCCAGGTCCATCAAAAGGATTGAAATCTCCATGTTCTATATGAGAAGAAACAAAAACATTTCTCGTTTTGCCATCGAGCTGAATCAAAGCACTTGATGTATTATTTGTTAGTGACAAATTTTTGGTATAGTTTCTCTTGAGCTTTCTAAAGTTCTGAAGGTGGAATTAACCTAGGAGTTTATCACACAGGAGGAATTTCTCTTAATTTCGAATGAAAAGAAAGTAGGGCCAGAACGCATTCATGTGAATTCGCTAGTTCAGCGAATTTACGTGAATTCGAATTGCGTTCGAACTGACTTCCCATTGCCTGAAAATAGCTTGCCATTGCCCGAAACTGCGTGTGATTCACCTCTCACGCAATAATGTGAAACCCCATGATTGAGTTTGGACTGACTTCCCATTGCCTGAAATTGTGTGTGGTAGTCTATCACACAATAACGTTAAACCCCATGATTGTGTTTGGATTGCCATTGGATTATACTTCCAATTTCCCTTGTATGATAATGTCCCTACTATCAACTAATATTTGAACAGCACTGACACAGACCTCTAATTGTAGTAAAAAATGAAATTATGATTTTATCATGAGAAAGAATGATAAAGAATGAAAGAATGATATTCCAGACTAACACAGCTATGTCTTTGAATTCTACCCCTATGGAAAAAATTAGAATAGTTGATCTTGGTTATCTAACTCTGAGCACACTTTCATTACTTTCAGAGCCACTGAGAGTGGGTTTGCACCCTGGTGAATGTTTTTCACCCAACAACTAACTTGAAAGGGAGGACTAGTTAAAAATCTTTATTCAGAAATTTCTAAAATATTCCATGAGTCTAGATGTGACACAGGATCAGCGAGAGGAGGAGGAGGAGGAAGAGCACAAGGGAGTGAGAATCAATGCAGTTTGACATTGATTTAACTCCTGTGGCTCAATGCTATGGAATTCTGCGATTTGTAGTTTTGTGAGATATTTTGCCTTCTCTGTCAGAGAGCTCTGGTGACACAACAAACTAAAAATCCCAGGATTTCACAAGATGGCACTATGACAGTTAAAGCAGTGTCAAACTGCATTATTTCTCTGGTGTGGCAGCAGCTCTCATGTTTTTAACTCTTTCTTTTCCCTGTTGAGTCTAATGTATCATGCCAAAGCAAAGGTAGTATGTTTCCCTTCTCATCCCCATACAATATGCAGTCACTTTTTCACCTCTTGCACCAAAAGAGATCATTATATCAGCATCGCCTTGAGAAATCCGTCTGAACGTCAGTGGTGAAACCTGACTCCAAACTTTAAATGCTTTCTCAATGTCTTTGTCCACGTCAAGTCTCTTCATGTCTGGTGTATAGTTCAATATCCTTCAAAAAGAGTGAAAGACAAATTAAAACAGAAGTAGTCTACCATTTCTAACAGTTGACTCCTCAAAGAATTGTGAGGATATCATCCTGGGCTTGAAACATTACCTGTAAGTCAAGTCTTTCTTTCCCCATTTGGGTTGTCCTGCAAAGAAAGCAAACTGTCCAACATCTGGATTTCCACATCTTGGTTTCTGCATAATTTCCAGTGTATTATAATCTAAATTGCCAGTCACTTCTAGTCCCATAAACTGTTGCATTTCTCTGACTTTTTCAACCATAGGACTGTTGGTTTTCCATCTTAAGGTTGGTTTCCCATCTGAGGTGAAGTTATAATAGTTTTCTAAGTATTTCTGATAAAGAGAAGAAAGGGAGGAAGAGAGAGAAAGAACTCATTATACTTGTATATACTTCCTTATAATTATACACAGAAATTAATATGCATTTGAATTAATTCTCAAATAATTAAAAATCTTCTGCCAAAGATTCAATTTATTTCAAACCTTGAGAACTTTAGCTCTCTCCTCTCTTTAGTAGTGGAGCTTCCCTCTTTACTAATTCTCTTCCCATAGTTTTCCTTTCTTTCTAGACAAGAGGTGGGCAACTTCTCACCCTCCCATTATTGTTGGACTGCAACTCCCATCATCATTCTCCATTGGCAATATTGTTTGGTGTTAATGGGTTTTGCAGTCATAGGAACCATAAGACCATATAAAGTTACATTATACTGAGTTCAATACATTTATACATCTATTTTAACAGAGTGCCAGCTACCCAAATGTCCTGTCAGGCATCTTCTCCCCCAAAAGCCAAACACAAAATAGTGCAAAATCAGTAGCAGTTTCTCCATAGGGGGGTCACCTGTTCCACTATATTGTGAAGATTCAAATTTATGAGTCTTTCTTAGTTCATTAACAAAGTTATCACTGTATTCCTGCTGCCTCATCATATATGTCCTGCCAAAACTGATCCCTCTCAAGCAATCCTATTTTCTTCCCCTAAGCTCACAATATTCCTTGAATACATTGTAAAACTTCCAGAAGGGTCTCTGCATCTTCAAGCTGTTATACATTTCAGTGCTATAAACATAACATGTAACTAATGTTCCTCCCTAGAGAACCAGTCTGGTGTAGTGGTTTGAGTGTTGGACTGGAGAGAAGGGTTCATATCCCAGATTGACCAGGAGAACCCTCTGGGTGGCCTTGGGCAAGTCACACTCTCTCAGCCTCAGGGGAAGGCAATGGCAAATGTGCTCTGAAGAAACTTGCCAATAAAATCCTGTAATAGGATCCTGATACGTCAGAAGAAATGACTTGAAGGTAAACAACACACATACGATGGTCCCCCATTTTTCTAACCAGATATATATCAACTTCCCAAATGCACAGAACCCTCCCCCCCAAACAAAACTAACAGTTAGTCTTTCTAAAAGCTTAATTTTTTAAAAAAATGAACGATTTCATTTAATCAGCATTACCTCAACGAGTTGCAGCTGTTCTCTCTTTTTCTGGATTGGTACTGCATAAGACACTGCTGCGCACAACAGAACGACACAGATTCCCTTCATCCTGAGTTGGCAATTTCTGTTTCCAAAGCCAGGTCCTAACTTCTAATGTTTACCATATGCTCCCTGCTTATATAGCATTTCTGTTATTCATAACATACGTTTGAGTTTGACTCATTTCAGTATGTTACCCAATCAGCGAAAGAAAACATGGGGTGGGGTGGGGGTGATTGGTTGAAGAACCTGACACAGTTTTTTCATTTTCCACCATGCCAGATGATGCAATTGTACATCTTCGGTGACTAGGAAATGGTTACCATTTATGTGTTTCCCTCAATTAGCTTTAACAATGCCAACAAAATGTTTGGGGCAATAAATCTTTGTCTTTCTCTTTTCTTCCCCTGCTAGATTTGACTCACTTTACAAGCTGTGGATTATAAAGTAGGTTCATCATCTTAACAAAATATGGTTCCAGACTGCAGATGATGTGTAATCCAGAGCCCAAAGTGATGCCCACGAATCTATTTAATTCCATTAATTTAAGGCCCTTTGCATGTATCCTACAATTTTCATAAGTACTTTTGTCAGGGCCTTCTCAGTGGCTGCCCCTAGGCTTTGGAATTCCCTCTGTAAGGAAGATTGAATGACCCTCTCTTTGCTGCTCTTCCATTGGCAGGCAAAGCCTTAAAAAAATCTACAGAATCACAGAATCATTGAGTTGGAAGAGACCTCAAGTGCCACCCAGTCCCTTGACCAAAGCACCCCCAACAAATGATCATCCAGCCTCTCTTTAAAAACCTTCAAAGAAGGAGACTTGGGGGTTGTATAGACAGCCCCTAATGGCTGGAGGGGCACTGCCCCTTTCCTAGCTGGATTTCCTAGCCCTTTCCTAGCACCAAGGCCCCAATCTGACCTTTCTTCAGCACAAAAAGCAGCTCCTTTTTGTGCCGTGGAAAGGGTGCCATAACTGCCGGCACCATGGCTTTTTGGCGCTTCTTTGGCACAGTGCATGTACACACTGCACCAAGGGAGTGCTGTGATGATCAACAATCCACTTAAAAGCTTAAATTTCATACAGTTAAAAACATGCTAAAATATTACATATTAAAACAAAGTACACCCAATGCACTATCTTAACCAGTTAAATGCTAAAGGCCTCTTTAAATAAGAAGGTCTTTGAAGATTTATTTCTTTGAGGTGATGATGCTGTCATCTAGGTGGCTAACACTCTTTGAACTGTGGAAATTCCCAAGTGGATCTCTTACTCATTCCCATGAAACTCTTATGCCAAAAACAAAAATAAA
This sequence comes from Sceloporus undulatus, assembly GCF_019175285.1. Taxonomy (NCBI): domain Eukaryota; kingdom Metazoa; phylum Chordata; class Lepidosauria; order Squamata; family Phrynosomatidae; genus Sceloporus; species Sceloporus undulatus. The sequence continues at coordinate 22,257,072 of NC_056524.1, forward strand.
AAATGGCAACATACAGAGATTGCAACAGAATCAAGAAAGTGTGGCTGTTAAGAGTATACTAATAATTACTAACAAGTGAAGACTTGCTAGAAGCTTTTCAGATTTCTTATTTAGCATCTATTATTTGGTTTTGGATTGATTAGATTCTCTTTTACTGGCATATCCAAGCTATCACTTCTTTTGAACTGTAAATTAAAATTAACGATCAAACATGGAGTAGCCTGGCACAGACTGTTCCCTGGAATAATAAGCTTGACTGGGGGATACTGACAAACACATATGGAATTGTTTGCATGAAAACAAATGATGCATTTCACACTCTCATGGTACCTGTGGGTTAGGAGAAGTTAATATGTCAAGACATTTATCAGTGGCATGGAATGAGGCTACTTCATCCATCCAAATGTTTAGGATAAGAATTATGCTGACCATTGTGAATGCTCTCTGAAGCTAATGAGAGTTGTAGTCCAAAATATTTGAAGGACATCATGTTGAGGAGAGCTGGAGGATTTGTGATACAGGTTTGGAGCTAGTCAGTATCTGGATGGGACACCTACTGGGAACTATACAGTTTGAACACTGTTGATTAGTCTCAGCTACAGTAGACCCATTAAGTTGTTGTTGCATGCCTTCATGTCATTTCAGCTTACAGTGACCGTAAGGTGAACCTATCATGGGGTTTTCTTGGCAAAATTTGTTCAGTAGAGGTTTCCCTCTGCCTCCATTTGAGGCTGAGAGAGTGTGACTTGCTTAAGGTCAGCGATCTGGGTTTCCGTGGGATTTGAAACCTGGCCCACAGAGTTGTAGTCCAACACTCAAACCACTACACCACACTGGCTACCATATTTTGAAAAGCTATAAAAGAGAATGTGTTTACTAACTGACCCCTTCAAACCACAGATGGCTATGACAGCTCTCAGTTTAAAATATACTATAGAAACTGTGATAACTGCTAATAGAAATATTCTCAATCTTCACTATATTTAAATAACAATTTTGCTTTCCCTTCTCCCTTCTCCACGTCTTCCGACAGTTGCATCACTCGTTCCCCAAGCTGTCTTGTCCCATCATCCCCCATGCGGATGGAGGCTCATTCAGCTTCTTTTGCTTGGCTAATTCACTATCCACCTCTGAGTCTGTCTCCCTTCTTCCCTTATGCATCCTAAGTTGATATCTCTTACAGTATGTAGCTCTTTAGCCTCTGTCCCTTCTCCAAGCAGATCTCATGATGGAATCAGATGGTAATGAGGATGTGGTGTTGGTAGGCAAGTCCTGTCTACTATATAGGAGTTAAAGATAAGGAGCACTTCAAATATGAAGACATTTGTAATAAATTTCAGTAAATTATTTTTTTTTAAAAAAAAACAGTTGAAACAAAATTGCCATGCATCCCTAACCCCAGATGAAATCACCATCCACTGGTATGTTCTCCCTATCCAGCTTTCAATTGTTTTGTGGCAGAAAATTTAGCCTGTTTTGAGATCTTAGCAGGTCAGGATGGCTTTAGCGTAACTCTTTTGCCTCTTTGCCTCGCTGATGACACCCAAATAATCTTCTCTATGTCTCCGACTGATGCAGTGACTGAGGATGGCGTCTCTCCTCTCGTGGCCTGTCTGGAGTCGGTAATGGGCTGGATGAGGGAAAACCAACTCAGTCTGAATCCAGAGAAAACGGAGGTACTCGTGATAGGTTCTCCTGGCCCGGGGATGGCGGTGGTTCCACCTGTCCTGAACGGGATCACGCTTCCCGTGAAGGACTCGGTACGCAGTCTGGGGGTGCTTCTTGACTCGTCGCTCCACCTTACATCTCAGGTGGATGTGACGGTCAGGAGCGCCTGCTATCAGCTTCGGCTGATCTGCCAGCTGCGTTCCTACCTGAGCCAGAGGGACCTTGAAACGGTAGTACATGCTCTGGTAACCTCTCGATTGGATTTCTGCAACGCGCTCTACATGGGGCAACCCTTGTATCAAACCCGGAAGCTACAATTGGTACAGAATATGGCAGCCAGAGTGGTCACTGGCATATCCAGGGCCAGTCATATAACACCAGTGTTGAAAGATCTGCACTGGCTGCCGATTCCTTTCCGGGCGCAATACAAGGTGTTGGTTATAACCTATAAAGCCCTAAATGGCTTGGGCCCGGATCACCTTAGCGGACCGCCTCTCCCCATATAATCCGCCCCGCACACTCAGAACATCTGGGCAGCAACTATTGAGGGTTCCAGGGGCAAGATTGGCCTCCACCTCAAGGAGGGCCTTTACCACCTCAGCCCCAACCCTCTGGAATTCGCTGCCCGGAGAGCTCCGCTCGGCCACTTCCCTGGCCCAGTTCAGGAAGGGAGTAAAAACCTTCTTGTTCAGAAAAGCATTCCCAGATACAGGCTCCAGTTAGCCTTCCCCCCTCTGATAGCACTGGCAAGCTGGCCAGAATTGTTTTTAATGTGATTTTAAATGTATTGTTTCTTTTTGACTATGTGGATGTGTTTTTATTGCTGTACACCGCCCTGATTGCAAGAAGGGCGGTATAAAAATAAAACTTTTATTTTATTATTATTATTAAATTATGTTTTTTGGCATAGGAGGGGATGTGGACAATTTGTGACATTCTAAATGTTGTTGGACTGCAGTTGCCAACATTCTTCACCATTAGGTTTTAGGAGCTGAAGTAAAAAATGTGGAGGACAATTTGCCAACTCTCTTAGGGGAAGTGACATGCAAGAAGGCTACAGGAGTATGTATTCTATCTAAAGCTTCCTGTTGGTAAGAGCTGTTCAACTGTGGAATATGCTGCCTTGGAGTGTGGTGGAGCCTCATTGTTTGGAAGTTTTTAAACAGAGGCTGGATGGCCATCTGCCGGAGGTGCTTTAATTCTGTGTTCCTGTGTGGCAGGGGGTTGGATTGGATGGCCTTTGTGGTCTCTTCCAGCTCTATGATTCTATGATTCTATTTTGGGCAAATCAGCCTCTCACAACTAGAAATGCAGAGACTTGCTTTAACTTTTGTGGTGGGCATCCATTTTAGAAGCATATTGATTCTGAAAACTTTCATTAGCACTAAAAAAATTTACACTTTGGCTACTATTTTTAAAATATTGAGCTTTGCAGGATCTAGCCTCATGTAAAGAATGTCATAGTGCTATACCCACAATAAAAAGATTGAGTATTTTCCAAAATGCCTTACTTTGTCTAGCTACAGGTTTTTCCTCCTTAAATTTCCTCGTTTCTTTTCTTTTTTCCCCCTTTCTTTTTAATGTTTTAATATATCCACACCTTTAACTATTTGTGATTTGACAGGAACCATTTGAGAGTTGATGATTTATTTCTATACTGCGGTTCCCACGATCACGGCGGGTTACAGGCAAATACAATGCAATACAATACAGATTAAAAAACAAACTTCACAATAAGAAAACACCCCACCATTAAAGCCAGCATAATATCATCATTAAAATCACACAGAATCAATTAAAAATTACTAGTCGATCTAAAAAAAAAATCCAATACAATACAACACACGGTACATAGGGGAAAAACAGTCAGGCATGTGAGGGAAGGCTTGACAGAATAAATGAGTCTTCAGGTTCTTCTGATGACTCCAGGGAGGGGGCTAAGCGGAGCTCCTCAGGGAGAGTGTTTCCAAGATTGCCGGGCTGCCACAGGAAAATGCCCTTTGCGCGCGTATTACAAATTTTGTCTTGGGAACTCAAAAAGATTTTCCCCCCTGACCTGAGAGTGCAGGGCGGATTGTATGGGGAGACACGGTCCTCCAAGTACTCTGGGCCCAAGCCATTTAGGGCTTTATAGGTAACAACAAACACCTTGTATTGGGCCCGGAAGCGAATTGGCAGCCAATGCAGATCTTTCGTATCGGTTTATGTGGCTGGCCTGGAACTACCAGGACCAGCCTAGCGGCCATATTTGTGAACCAACTGCAGCTTCCGAGCTTGGTACAAGGGTTGCCCCATATAGAGCGCATTACAGAATCAAGTCGAGAGTTACCAGTGCATGCCCACTGTTTAAGGTCCCCCGGTCGAGGGTAGGGACGCAGCTGGCGTATCAGCCGAGCTGATACAGGGCTCCTAACTTCGCATCCACCTGGTGATCAGGTGAAGCGACGAGTCAAGGAGCACCCCCAAACTGCGGATGAGTCCTTTACAGGGAGTGACCCGTTCAGGACAGGTGAAAACCTCTCCAGGACCAGGAGAATCTATCACAAGCACTTCCGTTTTTTCTGAATTCAGCTGAGTCTGTTTTCCCTCATGCAGCCATTACCGCTCCGACAGGCATGGGGAGAGAGCCATCCCTAGTCACTGCATTAGTCGGAGGCAGAGAAGCTATTTTGGTGTCATCAGCGTACTGATAACACCGCGCCCCGTGTCTCCGGATGATCTCTCCCAGCGGCTTCATGTAAATGTTAAATAGCATAGGGGACAAGTCGCTCCCTGAGGGACCCCAGATATGTAAGGGCCCCTCTTATCGGAGCGACATCCCCCAGCTCCACCATCTGGATCTACCCGAGAGGTAGAATGGAACCACTGCAAGCCGTTGCCTCTGATACCCAACTCCCCCAGGCGATCCAGAAGGTACCATGATCGATGGTATCAAAGGCCCCGGAGATGTCGAAGAGCACTAACAGGGACACGCTACCCCTGTCCATGCCCAGACGGAGATCATCGACTAAGGCAACCATGGGCATATCCACCCATAGCCCGCCCGGAAGCGGTTTGAAATGGGTCCAGATAATCCGTATCCTCCAAGACCCTCTGCAGCTGGGAGGCACCGCCCTCTTGATTCATTCTTTGCTGTCCCAGTCTTTCTGCTGCTTCTACTTTCTAAGAGAAACTGAAGGCCATCTCATTTTTTCTAACAGCTTTCAGCAACATGGCCAAAAAAAACTTTCATTTTTAGCCTTTTTTCCTGACATGATATTGTAGTTCTGCAATTTTTGATAGCCACTGTATTTCAGTTTCTTTCTCTCTGCTTGTTTTTTATGTGATTTTGGCTGCTTGTGTTATATTCATCACTAATTGTATAAAAATAACAGTTAATTAAGTTATTGTTTAAGCTATGTTGTTAGCTGCCTTGGGTAGTTTGAGAAAAGGCAAGGGTATAAAGGTCATGTGAATGTAAAGAGTGACAGAGAGATTTGTTCTTGAAACAAATTCAGAACTTTAGGTTGCTTGGATAACTAAGTTGGTTTTCCGAGTGCGAAGTGGTTTTCATCACATCATCTCTTTCTTGCCCATATCCCATTTCCATGTACTCATGTGGAAAAAGAGGAATTTGTGGTTAACAAAATGACATTTCATTAATGATTTATTTTGGGACATTTCCCTCAGAGAGACATTCGATGACATGACCGTTTTCTACTCAGAAACTGATGGCATCATATATTTCATGGTTGCCATTCATAATCTTCATATAGTCTATTATGCTCTTGTTTACAGTGGCACAAGTTCACTTTATAGTTTGTGCCTTTGGGTTTGCTCCCAAATCAACTTTGTATATATTGTATGAAAAGGCAAAGTTACATAGGCATTCCTACAGTCTGGATCCCAGATCAAGTGGACAATCTTGAGTGCATGGAAGGTGACACTTTGAATGAGTTTTAAAACTGTTACATTTTATTTTGACTTCTCTCCATTGAGGAAAAAAGGGATCTATAGGTTATCATCAACTGGGAGAAACCACTGGAATATTCTTACGTTAAAAACTCTGTTAAATTCATCGATCACCATAAGTTTCACAGATTGTTTGAAGGTGTGTGGTGTGCGCGCCACATGCGCTGCGCCGCGCAGCGCGCACACACACACACACACACTCATACACACACTTATCCTGGGTGGGCAATTGTGAAGCGAGAGCTGGCCATTTTCTCCATTACCTATATTGTCACTGCTGCCGTGGAAAATATGGCTGATTTTGCAGGGGAAGGGTTTTTGTAGAGGTTATGGTGGGAAGGTGGACCCTAACCACCAGGCTGGCATTTGTTGATGGACCACAGGGCTTGCTTAAGTATGGAAAAGATCTTGCAGCACCTTCGAGATTAACTGAAGACAGAATGTAGTAGCATGAGTTTTCTTAGACTTGAGCTTACTTCCTCAGATGCATGTGGAGGAAGTAGGGTCAAGTCTACAATTGCCATGCTACAACTCATGTCTTTCGTTCTTTCAAATGATGAAGACTTTTTGCATATTGATTTTCCAGACTAACATGGCTGTGTCTTTAAACTCTAGGGGGGTCATTGTGGAGGTTGGAATTCATTACGTCTGCACAATGACCAAATTTCCACCAAACCCACCTTTGCTCATTGATCCTAGCCATTCCCTGGGTAGTGAAAAAGCTGGGAGACCAGCAAACAAACACCAGCTATTTTGCCATAGCTGAATGCAGAGTAAGGACATCAATTGGGAAGGTCCAACAGGAGTTGGGGGTCCTGGAGTCCCTTTGATGACTGTCATGTGTCTCTATATATACAAGGTTGGGTTCTTGTTTGGTGCTCAGCTTACTCTAGGAATAGTCCTGGGTTTATCAACTGGAGGGGAGGCCAGGAGGTGGGAACTATTATCTGCATCTCATCACTACATCTCCTGATGCGTGTGTGGTTCAGGTGTCTTTTTTTGTAGTGGTTTGGGTATCCTTTTGTAGTGCAGTTAGGACAAATTTTTAGCTGATAGGAGTAATAGAGCAACTTCTACCAACTTGCTTCCTGCTGTTGTACTGGGTCTTTCTCTCATGCTTCTCAGTAGACTTGTTTTGGCTTTGTAGCAAATACAGAGTCCATTATTATTATATTGAATATTTATGTTAGTGTGTTATAGGATCAATTCATTATGCAATTTCTATCTGTACACCGCTTTGATCACTGCGGAAAAAGCGTTTATAAATAAAACGTATTATTATTATTATTATTTTATTATTAGTGTTGGCGAATCATTTTGAAGCCATTGCGAGAAATACATGCAATGTTATCATCTGGAACTTCAGAGAAGGAGCTTTGGAGCTGGACTCAATAAGTAAGCTACAGTTTACAGTCTCCAATTAAGGGGGTACTGAATACAAAAGAAAACGAAAAAATATGTTAAATAAAACTTCTTGAGTAGAGTAATGCATGAGCCTCCTAAAGGGAAAAAATCTTGTACCAGCTTGGCAATGCCCTCAATGATCTCTGGTTTGTTCAGAATGATTGGCACCTCCCATCAGTGTTTGCTCCTTTGCAAACCCGGGTCAGTCAATCTGAATTTATCTACTTCTAATCTCACACAGGATAGGAGCGGAGGGGAACTATTGTACCCCATTTCTTGCACATAGTTTAAAAAGACCATGAGGCAGGATGCTTCTTGTTTGTTATGGCAGAGTCCCATCTTCTTGAACACATGGCCTGACTAGTTTTATATTGCATTAAAAAGATAGGGCTGGATAGGATCTGCCATCCATGGGCAACCTTTGGCACCATTTATACCTCAATGTTGCTTTTGGCACCATTTATATCCATATGTCCATCCAATTGGGGGACATTCCTCCTTCTTTTTTACAGTTTGGGGAAGAGTATTTAGAATTCTTGCCAGACAGTTAGTTGGTCCACAAAACTACAACCCCAGGATTCAATAGCACGCAGCCATGGTAGTTAAAGTGGAATCACTAGTTATTACCCACATGTTTTTCCTCTCTTACAAGACCAGGGGTGGTCCAAATAGATTCTTTTGTGAACAACAGACACTAGTTTATGCTTTTGTCCTCATCTCTATTCCATTGCCACATCTTCATAGAGTTATATTGTTAAATATAACCACTCAGCAGTGGAATATAGTCTTCAGTGATATAAAATAAGCATCCTTAAAGCTGCCATTTAGTTATTTATCCACTGTTTGATTGTATATTGCATGTGTGCAAAAATGTAAATCTCCAACTGTTTGTCCTTACAGTAGTTTTTATCCATTGCTTTGAGAGAAAATGGATATGCCTCTGCAGTATTATCCTGTATTCAAATGTCCCAAAGTTTTACAGAGGAATTATTCTGTGGAGAGGAAAAACAAAAACAAAAAACAAACCCACTATTTTTTCTGAGATGGGGAACCATACACACAGAGAGAAAAAATCCTAAGAATGGTGGCGCTGGACAGAGACCACGTCAAAAGGGCAGCCTGCCAGTGGCCTATTTCCATCTGGAGGGACACCGCAGCTGCCAAACTGTGCGGAGTCCATCCAGAGTAGAGAACCTGGAAAAACTGGTTCTTTTTGCACCACTGGGCGGATGTCATGAGTGCCAATGGTGCACCCGTGATGTAGTGAAGCGCCGTGACGTGCGGATGCTGAGCATCAGTTACGTAAATATGGCGGCCCCATGTGGACGAGAGGCTGCCGTCAGAATTGTCATGATGGAAAAGATGAAACTGGCTGCATCGGCACTGCGAAATAATGCAGATTGAGACCCTTTATTGCCAATGGCTCTGTTGTTGTTGTTGTTGTGTGTTTTGTTTTTTATCCCCCCTTTCCCCGAAACTGGCACTCAGGGGGTGGCTAACAATATTTTTGTTTTAAAAAAAATTAAAGCATAAAAATATGCTATGGATTCTGGGAATTGTAGTTTTGTGAGTGTTTGCCTCGTCGGAGCTCTGGTGGTACAACAAAAACTACATTTCCCAGAATTCCACAGCATTATTATTATTATTGTTGTTGTTATTAACTATTTTTAAAGTGCTGTAAATTTCATAGCTGTACATACAATCTTTTTAATTGGACGGTTCCCTGCCCTCAGGCTTACAATCTAAAAAAGACATGACACAAAGAGAGAAGCGAGTGGTGGAGGGGAAGGGATGAGGGCCAGCAGTTCCTCTACCTCCAAGCCTGGACCAAGGCAGGTGGACTGGAGGGAGGGCTTGGCTTCATAAGTGGATGGTTAATCTTCTTCCAGGGGGCCTATTGGAGTTAGCCTGCCTCACTAGTAGGTAATACATATAAAATACATAGCAATACATGAAATGATTCAATAAAACAGGCAACAAAAGAACATCAATAGCAAGTGACAGTTATGCAATGCCTGGGAAGCTTCTCTGAACAGGATGGCTTCAACTCCATTTTGAAGCTGGTTAAATAAGTGATGGCTCTTGCTTGTGGGGGAAGAAGGTTCCAGGGAGTGAGGGGCAGCAAGTGAAAAGGGGCGAATCCGAGATGGAGCAGAGGAAATCCTGGGCTGGGACAGCAGACCTTGACTACCAGAAGGAGGGCCCTAGTGGGAAAGTGAGGAGAAAGAAGGTCTGATAAGTAAGGAGGGGCCAGTCCATGGAGGGCTTTAAATGTCGACAGCAGGAGCTTATACTGAATGTGGAAGGGGGGAGTCAGTGAAGGGATGCCAACATAGGAGAGATATGTCAGAGTGGTGGGCGGATTGTGATAATGGCGTGCACGTGAATGCTGGTCGAAATTAAAGGATGGAGGTGAGAAAGGGGAGCCCGTCAGGAGAATGTTACAGTAATCAGTTGTGAGACCACTAGGGCATGGACCAGGATCTTGGCAGTAGAGCGGAGAGATGGTCGGATTTTGGCATATTGTATAAGAGAATCTGCAAACTTGGCTTGTGGTCTGGATCTGAGGGATACACGACAGAGAAGAATCAAAGATAAAAACCAGACTGCGGGGCTTGCTGGACTGGTTGAATAGAATGTTGTTCCACAGGACAGAAAAGAGTGGTTGCGGGTGGACTTAGGAGGAAAGACAAGAAGCTCTGTCTTGGACATGTTGAGCTTCAAACGCCGATGGCGCATCCACTGTGAGACGCTGTGAGACAAGACGAAACTTGCTGTTCAGCCTTGGAGAAAGGTCAGGGGTGGAAAGATACAACTGGGTGTCATCGGCCATACAGATGGTGAGAAAAACCAAAAGAGCTGATGAGTTTTCCTAAGGACAGTGTGTGTAGAGAGAAAACAGAAGGGGACCCAGAACAGAGCCCTGGGGACTCCAACAGATAGGGAACAGGAGATGAAGTCTGACTGGCCTGCAACCACGGCAAAAGAATCTGCCAGACAAATAAGATCTAAACCAGTCGAGAACAGAGTCTGAGAACCCAAGGTCAGAGAGTATATCAACTAGAAGACAGTGATCAACAGTGTCAAAGGCTGCAGACAGATCAAGAAGGATGAGAACAGAGTAAAGGCCATTAGCTTTGGCCTGTAAAAGGTCATTCGAGAGCTTAGTGAGAGCTGTCTCTGTAGAATGCCGTGGGTGGAAACCAGACTGAAAGGGATCAAGAATGGAGTTGGCTTCAAGAAACTTGAGACAGCGAGAATAAACAACCCGTTCCAAAACCTTAGAAAGAAAGGGAAGAAAAGAAATCGGACGATAGCTAGACAAAGAGGATTGAGCCATGGCTGTTGGTCATGTCAGACTGGATTATTTCTGCAATGCAGCTGCAGCTGCAGTGAACTGGTGGGTGGATGTTCCATCAGCCAGGTGGTATCACTCTGATAAGCCACTTGTGGTCTTTCAGATGTTGCTGGACTGCAGCTCCTACCGGTCCTACCAGCATTGCCAAGTGGGGGGGGGGGCTGATGGGAGTTGCCATCCAACAACATCTGGAGGGCAATGGACTCCTCAATTTCATTTCCGTTGTTCATTTGTATTGTGAAGAATTAAAGAGTATAGTAAGACAGATTTCTTTTTTATTTTCTTTGTAAAATACAGTGTAATCATATACACCACATCACATATAATAGCCTCAAGGGAAAGATGTACTCTGGCAAACTTGAGTACAATGTGCATCTACCAGGAGCAATTTCCAAGTTAGCAGTAGTCGTGTTTTGTAACTGCAACACTCAAAATAAACACAGAAATGTGGATCGCTCAATAAAGTTCACCACACAACAAAAGAGAAACTAGATGAGTAATGATTAGGGCTGGCCCAAGATATTTTGTTGCCTGAGAAGAAACAACAAATGACATGCTCTATCCACCTGAGTGAAAGAGGATAGTACCCAAAGCTAAGGAAGTTATTTTTGTGCATGAGGCCAAAAATTCAAAAAGCACTCCTCCCCACTCCAGTAGTAAAAATTTTTTTAAAAAAAATACAATTACTACCAATTACGCAACTAACAATTTGCTGCCTTTTCATGGCATCCAAAATTTGCTGCCTAAGGCAGCTGCCTCACTCTACCTAATAACAGGGCCAGCCCTGGTAATGATGATCTAACAACCCTTAATTACATGAGCCAGGAGGTCCTGATCCATGATTCCTGAAGGTAAGAGTCTGCCAAAAACACTCCTCCTCTGCAGGGAATGAGAATGCTTCAGGGCTAAATGCATCTTTCATTTCTTTTGATGCTTATCTCTCATCTCTGAAATGGAACTTGGGCGTCTTCCACCTTGATGAGATATGAACACATTCCTAGCAGTGCTATAATTCAAACAGACACAAAGAAGAGAAAACGCAAATCTCAGTAAGCAAAATAAGTTGATAAAGCAGATTCTGGTTGTGAGTAAAGAGGGAGGCAGGCTGAAGAGGTTGGTTGGATTAGATTGACACTCTTCAGCCAAAAACTCTCCTGGGGCAGCTTACAAAGCATAAATTTGATGATTCCCTGCTGCCAGGTTTACCATATAAATAAGGCAGGACACATAAAGGAAAGGCAAGTGACGATTAAGATTAAGAAGTTTATCGCACATATTTCTTTCCCCATTATGGGAATGGGAAGGGGAAACTCAGGGCTGTGCGTGACTGAGAAAAAACGGATTTTACCGCACTCCAAAGTGTCCTCAAAATGGCTCCATTTCATTCCCCAGCCCCAAGCCGTCCCCATTCAGTGCTGAGGGGTGTTAAATGTTCAGGTTGGAAGTCTTCCGGCCAAGTAAAATGGCGCACCTCAGCACTGAATGGGGATGGCTTGGGGCCAGTGAATGGAATGGGGCCATTTTGAGGACACTTTGGTGTGCAGTAAAATCTGTTTTTTCATGGTCACGTGTGGCCCCAAGTGTCCTCTGCCTGTTCCCATAACGGGGAAAAATCATATGCAATCAGCTTCTAAATCCAGTACATGATGGCTGCTCCTTTCCCCTCAGAGACCAGTGCTGTGGCAGTTGGAACATGAAAGGTTTATGTATGACCAGTTATTGGACCAAAGCACTGTGGAGCTGAACCTGGTTGTTCTCCTCCTTAGAGGCCAGCGCAATGTTCACTAAATGTCCCATTTGTTCTACTAGACCTACCTCCTGTGGGCAGTGATATATTCAGGTCTTTTAGGCCAAGCCTCAAGTCAACTCTCAAGTCTCTACATTCATGTCTCAAGTCAAGTCTCTAGTCCTTGCAAAGTACTTTCAAGTCACATCTTAAGTCATGTCTCAAGTGTGGGATCCAACTTTTAACAGAAAAAAGGAGGTGGAGTGTTTTTCTCTAAGAGTACAAGTGTGTAGGTGGGAGTTGAGGTTTGGTTAGCAGCCTGTCCCCACTGCATAGCACCATTTCTAGGGCTCAATTTGGCTCAGCGGCCACATCTGCCAAGCCCTAGTATCATTGCTCTTATGTCACAAGGCTGCAGCCCCATCCACACAGGGTGCAGCTTCATGACATAAGGGCATCCGAGTGTCCATACACCTCTGGGCAGAAGCGACTTCAGACACATCAAAAATAGAGCTGCCTAGAGTGGCTGCTTTTGGATGGTGCGTCTGTGCTGCAGCATGTGGATGGTGCAGCACAGACGTGGGGCTTACAGGGACGGCCTCTAGCCACCCGTCTATACTGCCCCCAAGTCTCCCTATACTTAACAGTCCTGCTCAGGTCTTGCAGCCTTAGGGCGGGGGCTTTCTTCATTGTGTCTATCTGTAAAAGAGTCTTGCTCTTTTCCTGTTGCTTTCTACCTTAGCAAGCATTATTGTATTTTCTAGCAAGTCATGTCTTCTCTGTCTATGGCCAAAGTATGACATTTTCAATTTGGCTTCTAGAGACAGTCCAGGTTTGCTCCCACTGCCCATGCTGCATTGGGGATTCTGGGATGTGTTGTTCGCAGTGTCAGTTTCCCAGTTCTGCTTAGGGGTTACCAAATGAAATAACTGGCAGCAGGATCAGAATTGAGACAGACAATGTTGGATTTTTTGTCTAGAGTAAGTATAATATTCTCACTGTGCTTTACATACAAAGAGGAGAATAAATATTGTAAATTGACCAGTGTGGTGAGTTGAATGATATAGCCTTGTGCCACCTCCAAGACCAACAGGGTTGTTTGATCTTTCATGGATTTTAATCCATTTAAACCCTACAGAGAATTCAAGCTTCAAGTGTATGTGCAGAGTATATATGCTTCTGAGAGAAACGAACATGAAAGAGAATGAGGAAGACCAATGACATAGTGAAAATTGGCCAAAACCACACATGTATCCTAAATAAGGCACTTAGTTATTGGCACTGTTTCAGGTTTTTTTAAAAATCATCTAATGAGGAAATTTGATTACATGGGCTTTCCTTCCTTTCAATAATAATAATAATAATAATAATAATAATAATAATAATAATAATAATAATAATAAT
>NC_056524.1:22270592-22284830 GCF_019175285.1 Sceloporus undulatus
TTATATTCTGCTTCTCTGTTACAAAAACAACCAAAACAGTATACGCTGCCATGAGCTCATGCTTTCATACAAAGGAATAAACAAAAACAACATTATAAAAATAAATAAATGACTTTATTAATTAAAACACAGCAAAAACATTAACAATTAATATGCTGTAATAATATATTTATATTAAATATATAATGCTTATCTATGTGTTTTCAACTGGAACTTTCAATTTTATTAAAATAATAAATAAATAAATAAATAAATAAATAAAAAGTAGCAAATAAGTAAGTAAATTAATATAAACCATCTAGAGCCTTTTGTCATCCCATAAGGTGAGGTATGAGAAATACAAACATAAGTTAAAATATAAATTTAAATAAATAAAAACATTATTAATGGCAGTTGCTTTTTCCATGAGCCAGAAACACAGGACAGACTGGAGTAATGCCAATAACCAAAACAAAGGCATGTGTTGGTTGAAGGAAGATGCCATTATTCTTCATTATTTTTTTTAATTCTTCTTAGGTGTCATGCAGCCAAGCCAATTGTTAGCCTTTTTCCTGCCCAAAATTTTTTTGCTTCTGCTGTCAAACTCATATTGCTTTGAGCCATTGAATAAATACAGGCGTCCTAAAGAAAAAGAGAGGTAAATCCTGTGAATTTCACTGATATAGAAAACTTTCAGCTCTCACTATAATCCAAAGATTAGGACACAGAGCAATGGATGCAAACTACAGGAAAAGAGGGAAGAACTTATTGATGGTGAGAGCTGTATGATAGCGGAAGATGTTGATGTTCTGAACATTTCTCAAAAACTACTTCCTCTGGGATGGATTGGGAACGAAAGGGAAGGAAATGGAATGAGTGAGGGATTTCTGTGTGCAGTAAAATGTGTCCCCACTTGTTCCGTTCCCTTCCTGGCCCCTTTTGGACCGTTCTCATCCCGTGCCTGGAGCCTGTGTGTTTAGATCCTACGGTTCTATAGTACCATTTCATAGAATCATAGAATCACCCCTTAACTTTCTCTTCTCCAGACTAATCATCCCCAGCTCCCTAAGTCTTTCCTCATAGCGCATGGTTTCCAGGCCCTTCACCATTTTATGGCCCCAGGACCCCCGAGGGCCAACAAATATCTTTTTGCATCTTTAAATGCCTCCCAAAAGCCCCTGGGGGTGCATAGGGCATTTCTAACATAACAGGAGATCCCCAGGGGTCAGACAAAATTTCCCACAATTTTTGTTGTCCCAAAATGCCCTCTAGAGGGTGTGTGGGGCATTTGCACCATAGTTTGGGTCCACCTTGGGCAAATGTAGGTTCAACAGAGGCTTTTTTTTTAAAAAAAGGAAGTGACTCCTACTCACTTCCTATTGTTTAAAAAAGGCCTTGTCTGGAGCTAAAGTGTCCCAGCAAGGCCCCAAGTCATGGTGAAAATGCCCCCTTGTATCCCAGAGGGCATTTGAGGGCAAAAGCTGTTTTTTTTTAATGGGAGCAAATGAGACCAGGTTCAGCAAGAGGTATACTCCTCTTGGGGGGGCTAATGCATCCCATACCTTTGCATGATTGCAGTCATAATGAAAAATGAGCTTTCAATATCCAAATATCACCTGATGCTTACCATCTTGTTGAAAGGCAGCATCCACTTTAGAGCCAATGTTTGGGAAGTCAGCTTCTATCTGCCTTGGATATCCCCTTTCCATAGTCTTTGTGGTTTCACTGTATCTGAGGAAATGGGTTTAGAATTAATGCAGCTGCAAGGGTGCTTTTCCTAGTGTGACAGGTGTCAGTGTTAGCACTAACAGAAATCAAAAGTGACATAAAAATAAACACAAACCGCCTCATTCACAAAGCAAAATTGGGATTTTTTTTTTTTTTTTGGGCCAACTTTTATCGGTTGAAAGAAAAGTCCATGATGTTTTGCTGCCTGGCCAAACATGTCTCGACAATTAGTGTACAAAAGGCTAGGACCAGGCAGTTGATGCTTTTTAGTCTATCTTTCCCTTTTTAGAACTTTGTGTAAAGCAGCTGGGGCCTTGCGTTTAGTACTGAAGCCTTTGTATAATTTAAAATTTGTATAAATCAAGCACTGGAGGAAACACTGTCCTACAGATTCATGATTATCAGATTATTGAAGGTCTAAATTTGCCCTTTGCCTCTTGGGAACTATAGACCATGAACCGTATTCAGTTATTGATACAAGCTGGCCACATTTTCCTTAAGCCTCCCTAACTCAAATGCATCTAACTATTCTAATACCAAGAGTTTTAACTGGATCCTATACAACAAAAATTATTTGTGTTACCATACCCACAATTCATTTCAGGTTGTGTGGTAAATTAGCAAGTACAACCCCCCCCCCCCAAAATCTCTATTTTGATTGCCAGTATTTTATTAATAAAACATAAGCGCTAGCCAGTTTCACATAAAAACAGCAACAAATATTGTGGCACTTTGAAACTAAAAAAAGTTTGTTTAGGCTGTGTTTTCCTGGATTCCAGCCTACTATGCCAGATGCTTCTGTTCAAGTAAAGTTGTGAGTCCTTGAGATGGCACAAGTCAAGGTTATTTTCTTCTGCTCTAGTCTAATGTGATTGTGTAAAATTGTAATAAAATAGTATAAAACCATTCATTTTCTCTTACCTCCAATACTTGTCACCTGAAAAGAAGTATGTTTTCTTTGTGGTTTCATCATAAACAGCTGCATCAATTTTCTTAACACTTTTTGGGAAACCGAGCCTGTGGATGTTTCTTGGGAAACCTGGTTCAATAATATTTGCCCTGGTAGCCCAATATTTAGTTCCTGTTTTAAAAAATAAAATAAAATAGGGTTTAAAACAAAATTGAAAGGGTTTTGAACAGAGATCAAATAAAGCAGAATTAGATTATTGGTGGCATATTTATTCCAAATTATGCGCAGAAAGAAATACAAAATAAGTTCATGCAAGGAGGAAACATGCCTTTTGTTCAGGGCAAAAGGAATTTAGCCCTGCAGTATAAAATACTGCATGTTAATTTGGCAGAAATTGGGAAAGTGAGGTTTTGAACTACACTTTCCACATTCCTTTAGAATTGCAGACCATGGTGGCTGGGGCCAGCCTGGAATTTGTAGCCCAAATGGCGACAGTTTCAAGCTCTGTTCTTTTGATTGGATCATAGTGAGAGAAGTCCAATGGAAAAGAATGGCACTGAATGACTAAGTATCTTGGCCTGCATTGGTTTCAGTGAATCTATGTGGAGGATGATTGCATCTGAATCCAACCTGTATTTTTTAAAATCAATTATGGCTCTGAATGGCAACTAAATATTAATAAAGGACATACTTTATTAATACTTTAATAAAGAACATCATACTGAGTGACAGCTGAAAACCATCAGCAACACTGGCTCCAGTTATGGAATCTCTTGTGCACAAAGAATCTTTAACCATGTCTTCATGGCCATGGCATTTAAAATATTGATTTAAAAGCAAAACAAGCTTTTAGTAGTAGAACATACTAAGAAAAGCTCTTTTCTTATAAAACAATCAGTTCCGTTAAAATCTTATATAATAAAAGGGGTCTTCACCTGCGGACAAAAAGATAGCAAGTTCGTAGCCAGCCTTATGTTCCTAGGAAGACTTTCCAGAGCATGGGAGCATCCAGGGGAAAGGCCCTCATCTTACACAACTGATTTAATTCAGCAGTAGGGTATTTTCTCCTCCTACCTGGTAATTCAAATTAAGGCAGGGTACAGACTGCCCAAAAAAGGTGGTCTGCCCGCGCTTTGTTTTGCTCCGTGAGGAAGCTGCAGCGGACAAACCACGCAACTCCCTTGCGGAGCAAAAATACCACCACAAAAAGTGAGTTCTTTTTGTGGCACCAGTGGCGCACTCACTAGGTCACAATGAAGCTGTGACGTGCAGACACTAGGTGTCCATCGCATCAAAATGGCAGCACCTGTCTGTACAGGGCGCTGCCATTTTGACGCCCTCGTCACGTGCTAGGGGTGAGGCACATATGGGCAATGCACCCTCGGCCAACCCCTAGCACATGATGAGGGTGCCCTATAGGCCCGTCTGGATCAGGCCTAAATTGCCATTTATGAGATGAAGAATATTTACCTTTAAACAAATAGACTATATCCTCCTCTTCAATTTCATAGGCAGCATTTATGTCCTTTCTCAAAGCTGGCCAGAAGGAGGAAATAAATGATTTTTCAATTACTTTCTTCTGAGGAAACTTCCGCCATATGAAGCTGCAGGGGGAAAGTGACACCAGAAGTATTTATTTAGCTTATACTAAATCAAAATTCTTCTTTGGAACATTCTTGTGTGTGATGTTTGAATGCAATGGATTTAAATCTGGCAACCCTCGTCTCATAGAAAAAGTGGGATATAAGTAAAAGAAAATGTGTCTATGGTATTTGGGAGTCGAGTTTGGAATAATTATTTCTGGACTACAACTCCCCCCAAAACCCACCTCCCATGGCCCACTGGCTGAGGGATTCTGAGCATTGCAGTCCAAAAAAAGTACTTTCCTAAATTTTATTCAGGATGACATCTCAGGGACTATGGGATGGTTTAGGTGTCCCCTCTCAGGGTGTGGAAAACTGACCTCAGATGTCTCATCCCAGCTTCTGAGGCTTATACCTCTCCAATATCAGAGAGATTAGTAGAGGCAAAAGAATCTGGATTGGGAGATGTATTATGAGTGAACTGGGAAAGGTTTTTGATCTCATACTTTTCAACTATCCCTATTTGGCAGTGATGGTCCTCATTAATCTTTTCATATTCCACCTTTTAAAAAAAAGCATCACTTTCACTCTCTTCCTCCCAGTTTTCCCCATTCTCCTCAGCTTACTTTAACTGCAGCAAACAATTCAAAGTGCAAAAGTAGCTTGCGCTCAGTGCGGGAAGGAAAGAGAAGAGGCTAAAGTCTTGCCCTTCCCAGTTTGTTTGTTTTATATGATGCCTTTCTTCTGGAGTGGAACCCACAGATAAAACTGGTTAAAAACATAACAATAAAATTTGAAAGAATTAAAAATATCTCATTAAAACAGTATACAATTACATTAAAAAGTTAAAAAAAACTTTTTAAAAAAAAAGTAAATAGGACACACATCTCATGTAAAGGCTTCCCTGTCAATGATTGCATAATAAATATTAAAAGCCTGCTTAAAAAATGTCTTTGCCTGCCTGTGAAAGGAAAGCAGGGAGTCTGCTTTACAGGGTGGAGTGTACTAATGCACCTCTCCCCACGTAGACCAGGACTCCCAGAGTTTGAAGGTCTTGGGAAGGACCCAGTCCAATTGCCCAAAGATGGCAAGGAGGCTGGTCAGGACACTGTTGACATGTTACAGCAAACCTCTGGAGGTGTCTCCCTTTGCTGAATGGTGCCTGGATCCCTTCATAACTTGTGCATAAGGTGGATAGACCAGAACATTCTGGGACATGGACAATTCCTTCAAGTGCTTCAGTCCACCAGCCATGGGCAACTAGTATACCAGTTCCATAGTGGCCTGATCTACTCCCGAGGGACCATTGGTCTTGTGGCTCCAAGCTTGGGAATGACAGCATGAGTTACTGCACTGGGGTGACACCAGCCCTAGTAATGCTACTGGTTCTGTCAATGAACTACTAATACCTGTCTTTAAAGAATAAGGTCTCCCCCCGGACATTAGCAACAGCATCAAAGGCCAACTGAGGGTCACACAATTCTGTTGATGTTGCCTCTTCTGAAATATTTACTGGTGGTGTATGTTTTTTTGTCTCACCACTGTCATCTCCCGGGGTTCCTTGAAAAGAAATTAAATATTAAAAGTGATTAAAGGACAAGCACAATTCAGAAAGACACTAAAAGGACCTTGAATTTAAGTCAGGATTCTGTCAGATCATCAAATTAGGGAGTGCTCTGACAGAATTTCATACTTTTTGAATGTCAAATGTCAAATGTCCCCCAGTACAGTTAGGCACCATAATGCAAACTTACCATAAAGATATTGGATGCCTTCAATGTCATCACGATGAAGCCTCAGGTTTTGGGGATCACTAGGTTTGTAGAACGAAAACATCAGAGCATCCACAACATCAGAATCATAAAGACCGAGTGAGTGGCCAAATTCATGTGCAGCAACAATAAAAAGATTAATTCCTAAAAGGAAACAGGAAGTGTATCAATACTTCTTTTTTATTATGCAAATAAAATCATAGAATCATAGAATCATAGAGTTGGAAGAGACCACAAGGGCATCCAGTCCAACCCCCGCCATGCAGGAACTCTCAGTCAAAGCTTCCCTGACATGGCCATCCAGCCTCTGCTTAAAGACCTCCAAGGAGGGAGACTCCACTACACTCCGAGGGAGTTTGTTCCACTGTTGAAGAGCCCTTGCTGTCAAGAAGTTCTTCCTAATGTTGAGGTGGAATCTCTTTTCCTTTAGCTGGATCCATTGTTCCAGGTCATACAACCAATAAAACAACAGTTCTTCATACATTTGTATTTTTAATCTTCTTCTTCCCCTTTTCTTCTTATTTCCATCATCTTCTTTCTTCATCCTTCCTTTATCCTTATCTTCCCTATTTCTTTCCCTCTTCATCCTTCATCTTCCTACCTATTAACTCAGCCTTCATTCTTTCCAGATCTCTACCCCTTCTTCTCCACTACTCTCCTCCCCTTCTCATCATTCCTCTCTACTTACCTCTACTTTCTGCCCTCTACACACTTACTCTCTACACACTTAAACAAACCCTCATCAACATGCATAACATCCTTCTGCCACCTCTTCCATTTTCTTTTTTCAGGAGAATAAGAGAGAACAACTTATTTCAGCTTCCTCACTTCCAGTTTGTCCTATACTTTGACATATATCATGACTCTTTTCTAGTTCTCTATTTCATATCTTCTTTACTACTACACTTCTATTATTCAGTTTACTTTTTTTCCTATTCCACCCCTTCAATTCCTCCTTTTCCCCCCAAATTCTCTTTAATTTATTTTTTCTTCTGTAACTTTATATTTCCTAAACGGTAATCTATGTTTTCCTTAATAGTTTAGTGATTATTCTGTTAAACCAATTACTGCTAAATCTCCTCTTTGTTCTCTCATATACAGTACATTATTATCGGACCCTAATGTCTATAAAATCTTTCTAATGTATTTTCTCTTATTAGATGTGTCAGTCTATCTGTTTCCATAATATCATATAATTTCCACATCCAATCTTCTTTTTCCAGTTTTGGGCAAAAGTTATCCTAGCCACAGTAATGAGATAAAATAAAATTCTCCCATATCTTTTATCTATTTTGTCATCCAGGATTCCAAGCAAATAAATTTCAGGCTTCATTTCCATTTTAAATCCAATATGATATTAATTGTTTCCCTAATTAGTTTCCAATATCTTGTAGCCAATCTACACTTTCACCAACAGTAGTAAAAAGTTCCAGATACTTCATCACATTTCCAACAATTACTGTTTACATTTTTATAATTTTTTGCTAGTTTATTCGGTGATAGGTACCATCTGTGGAACATTGTATACCAATTTTCTTTTAAACTTTGTGACACTGTATTTTTTAATCCTTTATTCCATTCTTTTTCTCACTGCTCCATTTGAATTGAATGTCCCACATCATTTACCCATTTTATCATTGTCTCCTTGACTATTTCATCTTCTGTTTTAATTTCCAATAATTTTTATATAATGATCCTATCATTTTCTTATTTTTCTCACGTAATACTCCTTCTAACTTCGTTTTTCCTTCCGCTATCCCCTAATTTTTAATATCCATCATAGCCCTTTTATAAATATGTCTGTATTGAAACCATCCCAATTTAAATCTTTTATTTTGTAAAACTTGTTGTTCTACTATTTTAATCTTCCTTTTTTGCCTCTCCACTATATCTTTGTACTTGCACCAATTATCCTCTCTATCCATTTCTTTCCTATAAAAAGCCTCTGGTGGAAATAGCCATAGAGGAATTTTGCTGATTATCCTATTTTTATATTTTCCCCATACTTTCAAAATAGTCTTCCTTATACAGTGATTGTTGAACATTTGATTAATCTTTTCTTTGACATAAGCCAAGTATTCACGCAATCCAAATTTTATCCCTTCTCCCTCTAATTCTAATAATCTTTTATCTTCCAGTTTCATCCAATTTTCATCTTCCAGTTTCTTATTCTCTGGGTTCTCTTTTAAAACTCTTCTCTTTCTTTTATCATTTGTTCAACAAATCTATTTTGCATTTCCTTTTCTTTTGTAATATTATATTTTGTTGTATGAAGAACCCTCTTAAGACTGCCTTAAGGGTATCCAAAACCACTGCCTCAAGGGTATCCCAAAGTGTATCAATTCTTCTGAAATTACTTTTCCATGGAAGGTCCTAAGAAATCCAACATCAATGAATCAGTTTTCTTGAAGAATGTGATCCTTGCAAATTGCAGTACAAAATAGGTCAGACTACACCATCAAGTGTAATGGGAAGATCAGAACATCACTATACATCAGAATTTGCATAAATTTATGTTTGCAAACACTGAAATTCTGGACCATGCCAACAACTATCAGGTCAGAAGACACAGGAAAGGCATTGAAATCCATGAACACCTGGGCAACTTCAACATGAAAGAAGAAACCTTTAAAGTAAACAAAGTTTAGCTACCAGTCCTGAAAAACAGCAAAATTGGGACTCAGGAAATGCAGGGTGAAGGGGGGTTCCCAGCAGACAATGACCGTAAAATAGACACCCTGAGCCCTAGCCATTCAACAACAGAACAATACACAGATTAACAAGTAAATTGCTTCCTCTCAACCAACAGTATATATACTCCATTCTCTTCCATGTAGCATTCTCTGAAGATGCCAGCCACAGCTGCTGGCAAAATGTCAGGAATAAACTCTTCTCGAACACGGCCTCATAGACTGAAAAAAACCATAAATAACTGTAGATGCCTATATTCCAGTGGTGGGTAACCTGTGGTCCTCTACTTGAATTCCCATTAGAGTCTGCCAATGGTAAGGGCTGATGGGAAGTCTAGTCCAACAATAGAGCCACAAGTTTCCCAAGTGTCCTTTGTGCCCAGTACATACATACATACATACATACATATTATATCAGTAGACCATAAGACTACATTTGGAGATTATTTTTGCATAAATCAAAATTCAAAGCAAAACCTGCTAACAGACCAACATTCTGAGACTGGAATAGTTCTTTTGTACCAATAGTTTGCAGTCAATGCAGTTAAGAACTTCTTAACAGCCCTAACAAATAATATACTCAAAGGAATATATTAAGGAAAAATACCTTTCAAATCCTTTGACCAGAGAACATCCTCATTAAAATGGACTTCACCACCATATGCAGGTGAAAATGCATGTGCCAGGTGTTTATATACTTTGAAGGAACGATGGTCACCATGGTCTTAAAAAAAAGAATAGAACAAATACATGTAATTTCCCAGCCGAGACCTTAGGAAAAACCTGGCCCCCTCCCGCACTTAAATGTGCTTTATTTACCTCCGGTAACAAAAGAGATCCTTATATCTGCAGAGTCATTATAAACCCTGGTGAAGGTCAATGGTGTCACATCACTCCACATTTTCCAGGCTCTCTCAATTGCATTGTCTACATCTGCAGGCTCCATATCTGGTGTATAGTTCTGAATACTGAGATATGCATGGAAGTACATGAAATGAATATTTGAAGTAAAAGGGATCACACAGCTTTCAGACTTCTTACTCTCCATGTAAGACTATACCTTATAATATTTTCCTTCTTTGTCTTCAGTTCTGCTGTTTACCCTGGATTGCCACATCACAGGTATGTCTCACCTGTTAATTTATTTCTTTAATTTTTCTCTAATTTTCCCACCAATATGGGACCCAATTAGAACAATTACATTTTAATAATTATGCCCTAATTGTTTTGCAGTTTGAATCTTAAAATGTCATAGAATTTTTACAGCACTGTTTTCAACAACTTTTTCAGCCTAATGTACCAACGGTTTCTTTCGCAATGGTAATTCTTTTCTTTTCTTTTTGTAAAGATTCTAATGTGCAATTGCAGATCATATTATCATTATCTTATATTCTATTTGTGCACTCTTGCTTCAGGATTTGTTATTAAATAAATAAATATAACATTTCCTTTATAACTTGTTTTTTTTTTTTTTCTAATTCTAGGACATGGCTTGGCCTACACATTAATAAAATGAAAAATAAAAACATTTTCAGGTCTCATGACAACCATCTCCAGGTGATATCTTAATTTCAAGAAACTGTATTAAATTTTTACCTATATGTTAAGTTTTTCTTTCCCCATCTTGGAGAAAAGGGGAAAGTTCTGTATTCTCCTATATCAGGAACCCCACATCTGGATTTCTTCATTGCTGCCAAAGTGTTTGGATCTAGTTTGCCTGTCACTTTCAGTCCAGACAATTCTTGCATTTGTTGTAATTTTTCAGTAGGAATACTCCTTCTGCTTCTGGTTCCAAAGACAGGCACTTGGTCTGATTCATAATAGTATTTTTCTATGTATTTCTGATGGGAAATAAAATGCATTTAGCTGAGTGAAGTTAATATTTTACATAGTTTTGACATATATTGCTATTACAGTCAACCCTTCTTATACATGGATTTTTTATACATGGATTCAAGCATCCACGGTTTGAAAATGTTCAAAAAAAGTATAAATTTCTAATATCAAACCTTGATTTTCCATTTTTTGTAAGGGACACCATTTTTCTATGTCATTATATTTAATGGGACTTGAGCTTCCATGGATTTTGTTATCCACGGGGATCTTGGAACCAAACCCCAGTGTATAACAAGGGTCCACTGTATTTGTGTGTTAGTATTTCTGTTCTATCATTTTGCCCCAAAGTTGGATCATCTTAATAAAGGAGAGTAGTATAATATAATATTCATTTTAATACCAAATCAGCCAACACCAACACCAAATCTTCAAAACTTAGCTCTTTCAGAAGTCTCAATCATCTATCTAATCCACCTGTTTCACAGATCCAGAAAATAAAGCCAACATACATTTACAACCTAAGCCAGAATCAGAGTGAGCAAGTGGCCATATTGACTAGGTGTTATGGGACTGGCAGCTGAACACATTTGGAAAGCAGAAAGATAGGGAGTGACTACGTATTTCAAGCATAAACCCTGTAGTGGAACTGAGACTTGAAATGGGATGACAGAATGTTCTACTTGGTTCATCTAAAAAAAAAAAAAAAAAAGCACTTGCAGCTTTAAAAATGTTTAGAATGAAGATGAGATTAAAAAAAAAGAATTCAGAGAGACAAATTGAATTCCCCAACTAGCATAGCTGTTGGGGGACTCTGGGGGGGGGTGTAGTCCAAAAATGGAATTTTTGCCCAACTCTGATTTCTTTGACCCAGAAGTGGGCATCATGCAGCCCTTCAGATGTTGCTGGGTTGCAACTTCCAGTAGCCCTAGCTAGTATAAACCATAGTGAGGAATGCTGGGAGTTACTATCAAACATGTGGAGAGACACATGACTACCACTCCTGCTCTAACTCATAATCGCACAGAGAATCATGCTAAGAATCAGACTGCCCAATACACTTCTTGATTAGCTATCTAATTATCCACTGGATGCATTCTAGTTCTTCCCTGAATCTATCAACATCCACTGCCTTCATCCATTACCTTTGCAAAGTCTATGTCCTTTTCTGAAACTTGTTCAGCTTCTTGAAGTACAGGTACAGCATAAGAAAGTGCTCCCAAGAGTGTGATGGTTAGTAGAAAGCACTTCATTTTGGTTTTTTTCTTCTGTGTCTTAATCGATCTGTTTGTATGTCTCAAGTCCTCCTCTATATATACTTCATGGTGGTTCTATCAAGTCAACAGAATCATGACTCAAAACATCTAATCATGTCCATCACATTTTCTGTGCATTGACCCTTGAGTAGGAAGAATTCAGGAAATGGCCTTATATGGTACTGAGGTCCATCTATTTCAGAGTTGATTACACCGATGGGAAGTATTTCAACAGGGTATCAGTCATGAATCATTTCCATAATGGGACCTCTGATTTGGACTGGAAGCCAGTTTGTTAATTACATTTTTAATAAACACATTTATTTGATGAATAATAATAATAATAATAATAATAATAATAATAATTTATTTATTTATATCCCGCCCCTTGAGGTCAATCGGGGCAGCTAACAGCAATAAAATACAATACATTGTGCATCAAAATTCTCTCCCCCCCTTAAAAAATTATTAAATCAATTATAATTAAACCCAACAAATTAAACAACATTAACACATACACATTATTACAAGACAAAAACAAAACAGAACAAAACAAAACAAAACAAATAAAACAGTAAACTACGGTAGCATTTCCAGGGAGGACCCTGGGGACTCTCATGAGAAGAGTGTTCCTGAGGCCGGGGTTATCTATCCTGGAAAGGCCTGCCGGAAGAGATTTGTCTTGACAGCCTTTTTAAAACTGTCTAAAGATGTCAATTGACGGATCTCGTCTGGCAGGTCGTTCCATAATCTGGGGGCGACAACAGAAAAAGCCCTCTGGGAGGTAGTCGAAAGCCTAGATCTTTGAGGCTGCAGCAAATTCCTCCCAGAGGACCGGAGTGTGCGGGGAGGATTATATGGGAGGAGGCGGTCCCAGAGATAGTTTGGACCCAAGCCATTTAGGGCTTTAAAGGTGATAACCAACACCTTGTACTGGGCCCGGAAACTAATAGGCAGCCAGTGGAGAGACTTTAATACCGGAGTAATAAGGTCCCTCTTCGATGTTCCTGACACTACTCTGGCCGCCATGTTCTGCACTAATTGCAGTTTCTGAATCAAGCACAAGGGTAGCCCCAAGTAGAGTGCATTACAGAAATCTAGACATGAGGTTACCAGCACGTGTACAACAGTCTCGAGATCCCTTACTTCCAGAAAAGGGTGCAGTTGGCGTATCAGCCGAAGCTGGTAACAGGCGCTTTTGACTGTAGCATTTACCTGATTTATCATCAGGAGTGATGAGTCAAGGAGCACCCCCAGACTGCAAACACAGTCACTAGAGGAGAGTGTGACCCCATCCAGGACTGAAGGTTGCAACCCAATTCTTGGTTGCCGTGAGCACCTCCATCTTGTCCAGATTCAGTTTCAATCTGTTTTTCCTCATCCAGCCCATTACTGCTTGGAGACATTCACTGAGAGAGGAGATGCCATTAGAATTCGAGGCCGACAAACGAGACATGGAGAAATAGATCTGGGTGTCATCAGCGTATTGATAACACCCAGCTTCACAACTCTGAATAATCTCACCCAGTGGCTTCATGTAGATGTTAAATAACATCGGGGACAGTATAGCACCCTGTGGAACCCCACAGGTAAGCTCCCTTTTACTGGAGCAGCTGTCCCCAAGCAGCACCCCCTGGGATCTGCCCGAGAAGAAGGACCGGAACCACTGCAATGCAGTGCCTCCGATACCTAACCCCCTCAGGCGGTCCTAGAGGATGCCATGATCTATTGTGTCGAAAGCCGCTGAGAGGTCTAGGAGCACCAACAGGGTCGCGCTGCCCCTGTCGATGCTCAGACGCAGATCGTCGGTCAAGGCAACCATGGCAGTCTCAACCCCAAAGCCTGTCCTAAAGCCAGTTTGAAATGGGTCTAGATAATCGGTTTCATCCAAGACAGCTTGGAGTTGAAGAGCAACCACCCTCTCAATTGCCTTGCTCAAGAATGGTAGCAAAGAGACTGGTCTATACTTGTTCATATCCAGGGGGTCCAGGGAAGGTTTTTTCAGAAGTGGCCTAACAGCCACTTCCTTCAAACAAGATGGAATATGTCCCTCCCTGAAGGACGCGTTGATGATATCCATAAGGAACGTCCTCAATGCATCCCCCCCCAGACGGTCAGCCACACCTCAAAAGTACATAATGTAGAAGGCTGCACAACTCTCATTCTCCATTACTACTCACCAATACTTGCCTCTGTACAATCACTCTGGACTTGACTACCCATAGAAAGCAAGAGGTGAATGGAGAGATTTCCTTAGAGAGCAAAAGATCTCCATCTTTGCTTTCTCACCTGACTGTAAACAATCCCAGCAATTCTATATTTACTGGTAAGTGAATGTAGCCACAGTGGAAGTTGCCAGAAGTAAACCATATACAGTGGTACCCCGGGATACGAATGCGCCGCCTTACGAAATTTCCGGGTTACGAAAAAAATCCATTGAAAAAAAACTGTTCCGGGTTACGAAGGTTATTTCGGGTTACGAAAAAT
>NC_056524.1:22288917-22298591 GCF_019175285.1 Sceloporus undulatus
CAAGCAAGAGCCATCACTTCTTTAACCAGCTCTTCAAAACGGAGTTGAAAACCATCTTTCAGAGAAGCCTTCCCAGGCATCGCATAATTGTCGCTTACTATCTGATGTTCTGTTGTTGGCTGTTTATCGATCCATTTCC
The DNA here is from genome assembly GCF_019175285.1 of Sceloporus undulatus. Taxonomy (NCBI): domain Eukaryota; kingdom Metazoa; phylum Chordata; class Lepidosauria; order Squamata; family Phrynosomatidae; genus Sceloporus; species Sceloporus undulatus. The sequence continues at coordinate 22,289,057 of NC_056524.1, forward strand.
TGTATTGCTATGTATGTTATGCATTATCCTACTTGTGAGTATGTATTTTCCCTGGATAATGATAATGATACCTTCCTATGAAGCCAAGCCTCCCTCCAGTCCATCTGACTTGGTCCAAGGCTCGGAGGTTGAGAGGAACTGCTGGACCTCTTACCTTTCCCGTCAAACCACCCCCTTCTCCTTCTGTGTCATGTCTTTTTAGATTGTAAGCCTGAGGCAGGGAACAGTCTAACTAAAAGATTGCATGTACAGCGCTGTGTAAATTTACAGCGCTTCATAAATAAAGGTTAATAATAATAATAATAATTGATGCAGCCTAAAATCACATTGGCCTTGTTAGCTGCCGCATTGCACTGTTGACAGTTCAGCTTGTGGTCTACTTGGATCCTAGATCCTTCACACGTAGTTTCATTCAGCCAGGTGTCCCCCATCCTATATTGTGCTTTTCGTTTTTCCGCCCTAAGTGCAGTAACCTTACATTTCTCTGTGTTGAAATTTCATTTTGTTAGCTATGGCCCAGTTTTCTAGTCTGTTCAGGGTCATTTTGAATCTTGATCCTGTCCTCTGGGGTATTAGCTACTCCTCCTAATTGGTTGTCATCTGCAAATTTGATAAGTATGCTCCAATTCTGTCCTCCAAGTCATTGATAAAGATGTTGAATAGCACTGGGCCCAGGACAGAGCCTGTGGGGACCCCACTGGTCACTTCTTTCCCAGTATGAAAAGGAGCCATTGTTGAGCTCTCTTGACTTCGGCCAGTCAACCAATTCCATGTAACAGTTACTTTGTCTAGCCCACATTTTACAAGCTTGTTTCAAGAATATCATGGGGAACTTTGTCAACGGCCTTACTGAAGTCAAGATATACTATATCCACAGCATTCCCTTCATCTAACAAGCTGGTAATTTTATCAAAAAAAGAGATCAGGTTTGTCTGGCATGATTTCTTTCTCTGAAACCCATGTTGACTTTTTGTGATTATGGAATTGCTTTCTAGATGTTCACAGACTTTTTGTTTAATTATTTGCGCTAGAATCTTTCCTGGTATCGATGTCAGACTAACTGGACAATAATTGCTGGGATCTTCTCTTTTCCCTTTTTTGAAGATGGGGACAACGTTTGCCCTCCTCCAGTCTGCTGGCACCTCTCCTGTTCTCCAGGACTTCTCAAAGATTATTGCCAATGGCTCTGATATTACATTTGCCAGTTCTTTTAATACCCTTGGATGTAGTTCATCTGGTCCTGGAGATTTATATTCGTTTAGGTTAAACAGGTATTCCTGTACTATCTCTTTACTTATTCTATGCTGAAATTCCTCTTTTCTGCTCCATTATCGTCAGGTTGAGTTCCCTTTGCCTTTTCTGAAAAGACTGAGGCAAATAAGGTGTTGAGTAATTCTGCCTTTTCTCTGTCCTCTGTTAGCATTTTGCCATCTTCTGCACACAGTGGCCCTACCATTTCCTTCTTCTTCCTTTTGCTGCAGACATATCCAAAAAAGCCCTTTTTGTTGTTCTTAACCTCTCTAGCAAGCCTGAGTTCATTCTGTGCTTTGGCTTTTCTGACTTTACCCCTACACAGGCTTGCTATTTGTTTGAATTCCTCTTTGGTGATTTCCCCATTTTTCCATTTCTTATACATGTCCCTTTTTAATCTTAGCTCAGTTGAAAGTTCTTTAATCATCCATCCTGGTTTCTTGAGACATCTCCCATTTTTCTTCCTCATTGGAACTGTTTGAAATTGTGCCTTCAGAATCTTCCTTTTAAGAAACTCCCATCCATCTTGAGCTCCCTTCTCTTTTACTATTGTTGACCATGGGATCACACCCAGTATTTCTTTAAGTTTACTAAAATTGGCTTTCCTAAAGTCTAGAATGCATGTCTGACTCTGCCTGGCTTCTCTTTTCCATTGTATAACAAACTCCAGGAGAACACGGTCACTTCCACCTAAGGATCCCACCACTTGCACCCTGTTAACCAAGTCATCTTTGTTGGTTAGGATCAGATCTAGAATAGTTGAACCCCTTGTTGCCTCTTCCATCTTTTGGACAATGATTCAACTGTCTGCATCTCTACTTCTTTGTGGTGCAAATAAAGCACAGAGAGAAAGAAAGTGAAGGGTCACACATGGCATATTGCCATGTGCTGCTTTGTTGGGGAGAAAGACTACAGTGTCTCTGGTGAGAGCCAGACCAGTGGCTCTTGGGTTCAGAGCTGTAAAATGGATTGCAAGGAGAGGACTGTGGGAGAAGTGATGAAGGATTTCATTTCAAGATGCTTTGCCTTTACAATCATTCACAATCTATCATTTCTTTCTTGTGGGCGGGAAAGTGACTGATTCCCCCTTTCCCACCCAAGGCAATATGGAATTTCACAGACACCCTCTTCATACTAGAGAATATGATATAGAAAATGAGTCACTTGTCATCTCAGGGGTTGTTCAGTGCAGTTCCTTTTATACTCAAGAATAGTAAGTATGTAACATTATAGAAGTGGGATCATTTCCTTCTTAACACAAAACTATTACATCGCATCTTACACTTCATGTGGTTTTGTGTCTCATCACTCTATTCATCACCCAGGTTCCTGGATTCTTTGTTTCAGTATGGTGTAGTTTAATGTTGAACAAAGACTCTGGTAGACCAAGGTTGGAAACTCTGCTCAGCCATGGAAACTCACTGGGTGATACTGAGCAAGTCATGTTCTTTCATCCTCAAAAGATGCTCACCAGCATCTGTGGCTGGCATCTCTGCTGGCAAAATGTCAGGAAGAAACTCTTCTAGAACATGGTCACAAACCCACAAAAAACTATGGATGCCAGCCACAAAAGCCTTCAACTTCACATGTTGCAAGGTTCCTTTTCTCTGCTATTAAGATTCATAAACTTATGATTCAGACACAGACATAATACTTGGAATTTGTTTCCTTTAAGTTGTACTGAATGACACCAAATATACTAAATGTTTTGTTTGTTTTTTAATCTTTTAAACAACTCTTGATATTACTTTTTACCATGTTTTGTAGGACAGATTTCTTCTGTTTTAATGGTATATGACTGTACAATAAAGATTGATGGATGGATTTGACTCTTCCTTCACAAGAGTGAAAAATTGAAAGGTAGCCTGAACCTTTTATGGTTGTGTAAAAGTGGAAATTTTAGTAGGTGCTTTTTTGTTAGCTGGTTGTGTGGCAAGCAGAGAGATGTAAAATAGAAATGTAAAAATTTGAAGCCATGGGGAAAAAATGGGGTTCCCCCCCCCCTTCCCCCCCCCCCAGAAATTTTTTAAAAAATTCAGAAAAATGAAAAATGCAACAGCATTTCTTTAAAGATTGAAAGTCACTCTGTTATTTTAGGAACATAAAATATGACTAAACATAGACCAGATTCTTTCAGTGTCTCCTAAGGGAAGAAATGGATCTTACTGTTCCAGTGGAGAGTTCAGTTTGTAACCTAGGACTGGCTTATCTTTCTCATTCAGTGCACAGAAATTAGAATAATCTGATACTGTACATAGTTTTTAGAAATGATTTTGAGAAGATATGAACACCTCATCTTAAAGATTTTATTTGTCATGCTAAAATAAAACATTCTACAATCGATTTTCTTCCTTTTTTCCCTTTTTAAATTTTTTTCACAGGGAAAACAAAAACAAAAAAAGTGTCAGGAAAAACAGGAAAAAAAAGGCTTTTTGTTTTTTCCCTGCCCTGGGCCTTCAGATCTCTAGACAAGCAACCTTTTGAATGGTAAAAAAAAACTGGTGAGGAAACCACAATGTTTTCAGTGGCAAAAAACTGGTGGGGAAACCATATTGAATGGCAATACTGTGCTTTAGAGTGGTTGCAACTCATGTGCTATTCTGGCTGCATCTGCACTGTAAAAATAATGTAGTTTGACACCACTTTAACTGCCATGGCTCAATGCTATGGATTTCTGGGTTTGTAGTTTTGTGCGAGATTTAGCCTTCTCTCTCAGAGAGCTCTGGTGCCACAACAAACTACAAATCCTAGGATTCCATAGCATTGAGCCATTACAGTTGAAGTGTTAGCAAACTGCACAATTTCTGCAGTGCAGATGAAGCCGCAGTCTTGTAACACAGTGGATTGACCAAGAAACTTCTAGTTAGTTGTCTAGATAGATAGTGTCCGCCACTTTCAGATGTGTTGTGAATTTTTATTTTTGCTTAATCAAAATTAAAACAAACCAAAACAACCATTTATAGAAAGATAAATCACTTTATTATTTGGCAATGTACAAATGAACAAATAGTTTGAGGTAATAATTTATATTAAATATATATATTCGGGTTGGACATTCCATCTCATTCCATCTTATTCAAAAGCAAAGCCTGCTGGGTATGTGAAGAAACAGGGATCCCATTGTTTTCAGTTACTTCTCTCTTCCTTAACCCCATGTCACTGGCAGCCAAACCAGCTGTTGCTGTTCTTTATGCCAAGAAATTGTTTGGTTCTGCTGTCATATTCATATTGCTTTGAGCCATGGAATAAATAGATATGTCCTAAAAGGATAATGAGAATAGGAAACATTATAAATCAAATAGGGTCAGGAAACTTTGAAATCTTATTGTGAAACATTCATCCCCCCAGCTTCCTTTTTCTATTAAGGAAACATTGGTATAATACATTCTGGACCACCATGGCATATGGTCATAATCTTGCTGGTGTTTTATGTGTACATGGCTATCCAGAGCCTTTGGTATGTTTTTAACTCTATTTTAATCATTTTAATTTGCAAGACGCCTTTAGTTGAGTCCCGATGTTGAGGAAACACAGGGTACCAATAAAATTATTGTTGTCACTATGGATCTTGGGTATTGCACCTGGACCTGGCCACAGGTGCAGTTAAATAGAAATGTCGTTGTGTATATAAATATAAACCAGCACATAAATTACAATATGTGTGTGTATAATCATGCATATGCATATAAACCGGCAGCAAGGAGGAAAAGTTTGATTAACTCTGCATGTTCTTTTGGGGAGGGGTGCATTTGCAGTACTAACTTATATGGATTTGGATGCAGGTGAAATTAATTTCTGCTATAGGTATTTGTTGCTGTTGTTGTCATTGTCTGCCTTTAAATGGTTTCCAATTTATGCAGAGCTTATACCAAGCAAGGGACTTGACTGGATCAGGGGTGGGAACCATGAAGTTCTCCAGATATTGCTGGAATGCAATTTCCAGGAGCCCTAGCCACATAACTAGTGGTGGACAATGCTGGGAACTATAATCCACCAGCATCTAGGGGGTCTCTGTCCATGATGGCCATCCTGGATTTCAAGATGTTCAGGTCCAAGGTCCCTTCCAGCTCAAGAATTCTATATGTTAATACTGTGAAGGCCATCTGCTTACCATTATATAGAAAAGCAGCATCCACTGCAGAACCAACTTCATAGAAATCAGCTGTTATCTTCCTTGGATAGTCTTTCTCCAGTGCATTCTTGGCTTTGTCATATCTAAGGAAATCAACATGTTGAAAATTCAGAGTTGCTAGCATTTACTGGCATAGTAACTTATCACTATAAGTACCATTAGAGAGAAGTCTACAAAATCTTATGCTACCAACTACTTTCTTTCTCTGTTAATCTCAAAGATGCTACAAGCCTCCTTTGCACACTGATCCAGACTAACACAACTACATATGTCTTTGAATCTTACAGTTAGAGAGAAAAGCATCTTATCCATTTACACGTCAACCTGTATGAGAGGTAGTCCATATTGTCACACAAAATCATCACATTTAATATGCTAACACATCTCCAAATTATACCAGCTCTAGTCCCAGTCTTTGACTCTCCTCTCCTATATAATTTTGGTAGATGAAATTTGTCACTCTTAACAAGGAGCAAGCTTCTAGAGTATGTCAACACTACAGAGTTATAACAGCTCAGTCCCATTTGAAATTGTCATGGCTCTATCCTACAGAATTCTAAGATTTGCATTTTCGTAAGAGAGCCTGTGTAGTGTACTGGTTTGAATGTTGGATGATGACTCTGGGGACCAGGGTTCAATTCCCATCTCAACCATGAAATCCACTGGTTGCCCTTGGGCAAGTCATATGCTCTCAGCTTCTGGAGAAGGCAATGACAAACTTCCTGTGAACAAATCTTGCCAAGAAAAAATGATAGTATGTTTGCCTTAGGGTCATCATAGGTCAGAAATTACTTGAAAGCACACAATACACACACAAGGTACTAGAATTTTCTGTTGGAGAACCATAAGGCTTTAGGCTCTCTAGCATAGAATTCTGTTCCTCACCAAGCTACAAATCCTAGGTTTCCACAGAATGGAAACATAACTTCTAAAATGGCATCAAACTGATATAATGTGGGATTCTAGATTCATTTCTAGTTTACAAAAGACATTTGTATTAGCCTGAGTATCATCTTTCCCTCAGCTATTTCCAAATGTTTATCTTCTTTTCTGACCATAATTTAGAACGTCATGACTTCCTGCTGTTATGTAAATGGGGTTTAATTTCTTTTAGACTTACAGCCTAACTCTAATGATATTTACTCTTGATTAAGACCTGTTGAACCCACTGGGCCTTAGTGCAAGTGTACCTATGGCTCTTGTAGAGAGTTCAGCACAAAAGTCAAAGATGAAAATGATGTGATTTCCTCAGCCGAATGTACATTGTTACCATAGAAAGGAGTATGGGATTCTGAGGAGAACAGAAATTATAAGCTTGGAGACTGAGTAGAATGGAAATTATATGCTATTTTCACTAGACATGTAATGGATCTGAGGATACATATTAAAGAAGCCAAAAGAACATGGTATTTGTTTTATGTTTCAGTTGCAAAGGATTCAGAGAGTTCAGGAATGAATTTTCAGGATTGTTAGTTAATGTGTTACATGTATATTCTGTCTTCCTTCTATAAGCACAAGATGTTATATATAATTATATATATCATTTTATCTGTACAAAAGGCACATGAAGTGGATTAGGCTAAGAGGGAGTGGCAGGCCTATCTATAGCTCAATGGAGGACATGAACTGGATTTCCCAAGTTCCAAGCTAGCATGCTAAGCACAGCACCATATTAACTCTCATTGTACAGATGATCCAATATAAAGTTGGCATTTTCTCTTACCTCCAGTAGTTGCTGCCAGAAAAGAAGTACGTTTTCTTTGAGCTTCTGTCATAAAAAGCTGCATCAACTTTCTTCACAATTTTTGGTAAGCCTAAACTGTGGATGTTCTTTGGAAAACCTGGCTGAATAATATTTCCTTTGGTAGCCCAATACTTATGACCTGTCAGGAAAAAATATAGAAAAGTTTTCTATGAAGATGAACTAAATGTCAGTTAAAAACAGTGACCAGAATCCTACTGAATTAAATCACACACTTATTCAGGTCTGCTTCGTATTCATGATCTCTACCTATCCCGTCATTTAGGGGATGTATTTGTTGCTGCTGCTGTGTGCCTTCAAGTTATTTCCGACTTATGGTGACCCTAAGGTGAACATATCATGGCGTTTTCTTGGCAAGTTTGTTCAGAGGAGAGTTGCCCTCACAGGGACTGTGAAAGTCTCAAAAATACTAGCTTCAGATCAGCAGCCACTGTGATCAGTGGGGATCTGTTCCTGTGTTGCTCTGAAAGTAGCTAACATTCACAGCCCCTTCCATGTGTGATCTCTAGTATGAGGAAAAACTGCTATAGGGACCCTGTTTTTGCTTGTTGAATCAGAGATCATAAGAAGGTGAGAACATTAATCAGCTGCTTCCTGAGTGACAGGGGAACAGACCCCTATTGATCACAGCAGCTGCTGACTGTTAAGTTGAGTCAACCTGGATGGAACTATCGGTATATGGATGGCAAACATCATTCTTTATCTCTCAGAATGAAGGACAGAGCTGCACAGAAAAGAAACTGGTCTGCAAAAGATCTTATTAAGCTTGACTGATTGGAATGGTATTAATGAGCTCTTATGATGTATATCTGGTGAAGGCATATTAAAAAAAAATGGTGATGCATATATAAAAATGTTTCCCTGAGAATCATTACTGGAACCCAAAAGGTAAATGCCAGGAGGTAACACTGAACCTCTGTTTACTTGAATTTATTCTTGTTTGCATAACTCCATGATAGTGAAAGTGCTTCCCACATTCCATTTCTGAAACTGGCTTCCCAGTGTGTGCACAGTAGTGATACAAATAGGAAATCCATTTCTTGGCCTGTAGCAGCACATCTTGAAGAGCCAGCATGGTGTAGCGGTTTGAGTGCTGGACCATGATTTTGGAGACCAGGGTCAAAATCCCTGCTCAGCAATGGAAACCTACAGTGTGACCTTGGACAAGTCACACTCTCTCAGCCTTAGAGGAAGGCAAAAACAAACCTCTGAACAAATCTTGTAAAAAATAAAAAGACCCCTGTGATTACGTCAACAGCAACCAGCACATTTACCAAAACTGAAAACAAAGCTTTGTAAAATAATATTTCATAACCCTAGCCTATAGACACTTCCACAATCCATTCTATTCAAGAACAGAACATCCTTCTTTCTACACAGGATGTCTAAGATTCCAGAGGCCTAAAGCCAATTTGCAGTCCAAAGCAGAGTACACACATTGTCTCAGGACATATCCACACAGCACAGCTATAGCAGTTTAATTTCACATTAACTGCTATGACTCCATTCTATGGAATCTTGGGATTTTATGTTTGGTGAGGCACTTTCTGGCTGAGAATTTGAATTAACTCACCAAACCACAAAATTTAGGACTTCATAGGATGAAGCCATGGCAGTTCAAGTGGTGTCAAAGTGCTATTACTACCTAGTATGGATACACCATTTATTACTGAGCAATATATCAACACTTATGTAAATCATATTGATTCAGAGGGTCTGATCTAACTGGATTAGCAATTGGATTCAGGCCAAAACATTTACCTTTAAAAAGAAAGACTGTGTCATCATCTTCATCTTCATATGCAGCATCTATATCATGGTTTAAAGTTGGCCAGAAAGCAGATATAGGATCTTTTTCAACCTGTGTTCTCAGTGGATTTTTTCGCCAAAAAAACCTGAAGGGGTTTGGAAAAGGCAACATACATTTTAGGGAGAAACCGGTGGAATTCAGTGTTAGAACCCAAACGTGGTGTACAGAAGATTCCAGGTTTAATCTCTGGTATCTAGGAGTGAAAAGGTAAGTCTTTTTAGACTCCTTTTACCTGTTTTTAAAGAAGATGGTTTCTCCTCTGAGACTAACAACAGCATCAAAAGCCAGATGTGGGTCGCATGAGTCTGCTAACATTGCGTCATTTACTAGTATGGGGTCTTCTGACTCATCATTGTCTTCTTTAGGGGGACCTTAAAAACAGGGTAAAGAGAAGAATTGAAGAATGCATAAGATGTCCAAAGCTGCAGTTTAGAAGCATTGCAAAACACTTGGATCTAAGGCCAGTTCTCATGGTACTTATCTCAGTATTGCTTACCAAACTGCAATGATTCAATGGGTATATTATAGATAATAATAATAATAATAATAATAATAATAATAATAATAATAATAATAATAA
>NC_056524.1:22298601-22360299 GCF_019175285.1 Sceloporus undulatus
ATTTTATTTATATCTCCCGCTTCTCCCTTCGGATCGAAGTGGGATTACAACAGTAAGAACATCATAAAATACATATAAAATACATCAATCAAAAATAAAAAGGGGAAGAGATGTGACAGTATCGCTCACAGTCGGAAGAATCAAGTAATCATATTCAGATGTTCAAAATCAGATTAGAGGAGATCTGTTGAATAGGCCTGCCGGAAGAGATCCGTCTTCAATGCCCCTTTGAAGGCTCCCTAAGAAGGTATAAGACAGATCTCTTCCGGTAAGTTGATCCAAAGTCTAGGGACCATTGCAGAAAACGTTTTACAAGAGGTGGGATTAACATCAGAATTTAGGCATTAATCTTAGGTGTGGAAATAATTTCTTTAGATTTGATAGTCTTGTGGGAAGTACTAATTTCATACCACCTCAGAAATGAAATATTCTTCAGCTTGAAAACTTTCATGTCAGTGAGACTTGTGGGACATTTTGAAAAGGTTAAATCCTAAACTGAAGTGCTTGTCTCAGCTAGAGCAGATCTACAGAATCAGAGGGAAGTTGGTAAGTCAATACTTGTGTAAGTATTATTGTTTCAATGGGTCTAATCTAGTTGACTAGCGATTAGATTTAGGCCAAAGCATGGTTTGAGCTTTGGACTATGACTGGAGATCATGGTTTGATTCCCTGTTTGAGCATAAAAAACACAGAGTGACTTTGGGTAAGTCACACTCTCTCAGAAGATGGCAGTGGCAAACCCCCTCTGAAGAAATTCACTGAGGAAACCCTATGATTGGTTCACCTTAGGGTTGCCATAAGTCAAAAATGACTTGGAGGCACACACCACCAGGGATGGAAAGAATATTCACTATTATTAATTTCCTGGCTGAAAAATGGGTTAGTTCCCAAAAGAGGGGTTACATCATGCTTACAACTCTTCAGTGTAATGATAATATACAGAACCAATCCAGACCATCAACTGGGAACTTTAACTTACCATACAGATGCTGGATGCCTTCAATGTCATCTCTATGAAGCCTTATGTTTTGTGGGTCTCCAGCCTGGTAGGTTGGAAACATCAGAGCTTCCAAAACACTGGAATGCTGAAGACCCAGGGAGTGGCCAAACTCATGGGCAGCAACGATAAATAGGTTGATTCCTAAAATGAAACATATGGAGCATGAGCTGTCCAATTTTGGCTGTGAGAAAACGTATGCGAGCAATGGTGCTTGATGAATGTGCTCATTGCAAATTTCATTTCAAAGTGACCCACTCCATCTCTCAAACTAATGTACAGATCAGAACATCACTATCCATCAGATTTTTTCACTTAATGTTATGCATAGATCTTGGTGTCAAACCATGTCAAAATGTACTTCAAGGCATATTTTTTAAATTAAATCTCAACATGATATATTGAACAGAATGGAAGAGACCTATATATGAACAGTCCAGGTGCACCTGGGAATGAGCTCATTTATTCAACTCTCCATATTATGCTACTGTTCCAAAAGCTGCTATCGGGAATTTTTTTAAATAAAAAAGGTTGTGAAAAGTGTATATTCTAGTCACATTTTTAGAAATGTGCACTTTTAATTTAGAATTTAAATGTACAAAAGCACATAATCCCCCATTCTTCAAACTCAGAGTCTCCTCTTCTTGGTAAATTCCCTCCATGAAGTGGGCAACTATGATGAAGTAAACTGGTCATGGAACTTACACTGCTTTGGGCCTTTGCACAGTACACAGTGATGATGCTATGGTTCCAATCTAACATCCTATGGACTCCTGAGATGCGGATTTACCATTATTTGTCAGAAAACTCTAATACTTCACCAGACTGTAAACCCCAGGATTCCCTAAGGTGCAGTCATGGCATTTAAAGTGGAATCATGGTGCTATGATTGTGTAGTGTGGAATGGTCCTTTGTTTGAAATTTAAACAATTTAAAATATTAAAATAAAGTCTAAAATATATATTGAACAATTTACCAATGTAAAAGAAATTAAAACTGGTTTAAATCACATACATTTACAAACTTCGTTCCTTACTAAGGGAAAGATCAGCGAGAATGCCTAAATACCCTAAAGGAACCAGATCCTGTCTGATCTTGGAAGCTAAGCAGGGTTAGCCCTAGTTAGTACTTGTATGGGAGACCACCAGTGAATACCAGATGCTGTATGCTATATTTCAGAGGAAGCAATTTTCAAAACCACATCTGAGTCTTCCTTGCCTAAGAAAAACCTATGAAATTCATGGAATCACCATTACTTGAAAGGTGCCTTGAAGGCACATACACACCGTGAGCATAAACTCATGGTTTATACTCAGTAATGCTACCAGGAAACAAATTGTGTTGAGCAATATTTAGCAGTCTGTGTCAAGAGCCCATGAATGTAGATGAGGTCCAGAGTAGTACGTAATAACACACAATTGCACATTGTCAGCCCAACTACAGCAGCATGCCATGATGAATATAACTGATGTCACTGCATGTCATTCACTCATTTCACTTTGCTAGTAGCAACCTCAAGAGGTTGTAAAAGTTACTTTTCAGATTGCATTTCTCACTATCCCCCAACAAGTTGGGCTATATTGGATGTTAGTAAAATCATGTAATTTTCAAGCTCTGCAGCCATGCCACCAGGATGACAAATGAGTTGGGCCTGAATTTCTATCTCAGTGAATTGCTAAGAGAACACAGCCCTTTTCTGTCAGAAACATGGGCATATTGTCTAATTGCCTACCCTTTGCCAATGTATGAAATATAATACACAACACATTGTGTGGGAAGGACCACCATGCCCCAGAGCTAATGTGTTGTTTTTCATCATTTTAATTGTCTTTATGCAAATACTGTGACTATGCATTTGGATTTCACAAACACTAAATTTTTGAAAGTTTTTGAAAGAAAGATTTACTGAAGGCAAACACCAAGTTGTTTACGGGCCAACATCTATTTATGACAATGTACTTGGACCTTGAAAAATGTACTCAAATCTTTTTCAGGCACCAGTTCAGGCAGGGGGAATTTGACAAGCTGGTGAGCATTGTTCAGTTTGATTGATCAGATGTCTACCCTGACACACAGGATCAGCACTATTGGTTTATTTAGAACAATGACTAAAGATGTACTAGTACTTTTATACCAGTGAAAGGGAACCTGTGATCTTCTAGTTTTTGTTACAATTGAATTCCCATCAGTCCCAGGCAACATAGCCAATATTCAAGGATGATCACAGCTATACCCCAACAGCATTCAGAAAGCTACAGGTTTCCTAGCCCTTCCTTATACTGTGGTATACAAATGGGAGCTAAAATCAAACCATATCATTTGGGGATGATTGTTTTCAAAATAATCCAAGGTAAATACCTCAGTAGATGGATATTTTTACACCCAGAGTCTGGAATAGCTCTCATGTCTCAATGGTTTGCAGTCAGCTTAGTTAAGAATCACTCAACCGTCATTAGAAATACCATAAATAGTTGAATATATTAAGAGAAAATAACCTGGTGAAGATTTTGTCCAGTTTTCATCCTCATCAAAATGGGCATTTCCACCATAAGCTGGTGAATACGCATGAGCTAACTGTCCACCTTGTCCATCAAAGGGAATATAGTCGCCATGGTCTTAAAAAAAGGAAAAGAATATATATATTTAATCTTCCAGATAATATCTTGGGAGAAATCTCCCAGTGCTTTTTTTTTAAAAAAGAGCTTTACTTACACCCAGAAGCAAAAGAGATCTCTATATCTGCAGAGCTGTCATAAACTCTGGTGAAGGTCAACGGGGTCACATCACTCCACATTTTCCAGGCTCTCTCAATAGCATTATCTACATCAGCAGGCGCCATGTCTGGTGTGTAATTCTGAATGCTGCGGAATACACAGAAGAGTGTAAAATAAATGCTGGATTGGGGAAAGATTATGGAAGTTTTCAAAGTTCTTAATAAAAACACATAGCAATCAATACAAAAAAGTTTGAAACAATAGAATTGTGACCCTTAAACCCTTGGCCAGCCTAAAGAGTTGTACTCTCCTGGCCGTGCTTCAGTGGCCTGCTCCTGACATAGACCAATGGCCACAGAAACTAGGATGGCCTTCTACATCATTGCTATTCACTGTGGTGGTCAGTGGACCAGTGATGGCCTGTGAGCTACCAGCTGCCAGTCTGTGGAAAATTTCCAGGAAACAAAACAACAGTGGTGGCCAATAGGGGGGTGGGAATGCCAGTGCCCCCTTCCGCATAGGATAGCCTGAGTAATACTGGTCTCCATTACTGAAGAAGATCACTAACGCAGGATCAGCCCATGTTCAGGGAAAGTCATTATTGGACATAGCAAGGCTTCCTAGAACCATGGTGTGAAAAGAGATGCTTGACAAGATAGACTGCAGCGACACGCTCCTTGGTCAGGGTTCCAGACAGCCAGTAATGTCCTCAGTCAGTCATGTCCTCAAATGCACCACCTAATTTCCTGCATTCACCATTTCCTGGCCACGGAGGATGCTCATTTGTCATAGGGTCTGCTCTCATGTTTTTTTTGTCTCATTTCTAAATCACCTTTGCCCTCTCCCAATGAAATTTTCTTTCCGTCCCCAAATTTTTATCATTGCAATACAGTGTATAGATCTGTTATTTGTTCAGGTTTGGTTCCAGGACCTCTCATGGATACCAAAATCTGTGAGTGCTCAAGTCCATATATAATGGCATAGTAAAATGGTATGCCTTATATAAAATGACAAAGTCAAAGTTTGTTTTTTGGGATTAAAAAATATTTTTAAGCTGTGGATGGTTGAATTTGTGGATGCAGAATCCATGGATACAGAAGGGCAACGGTACCTTAATACTAAAAATAAGGAGACCTAATGGTGCAATGGTTACATGCCAGTAATAATAAAAATAATAATAATACAATTTATTTGTACCCTGCCTCTCTGTGCATCACAACTGGGGCAGCCGGGACTGCAGCCAGTATTGCAGCCACAAGATTGTGACTTCGATGCCAGGGCTCCAGGGTTGACTCAGTCTTGAATCATTCCATAGGTCACTAAAATGAGTATGCAACTTTTGGGGGGCAATTAGCTTACATGTTGTAAACTATTTAGAGACTACTGAGTTCTGTATTAAGTGGTATAGAAACGTAAATGATAAATGATAAATATTAAATGCTTAGAACTACAATTGAGCATTTAGAAATAATATATATATCCAAGAAAAGGGGCAGGCAAATTGGTCAAGGGAATACAAATACAGTCAGTTGAGATTTCTAGGTATGAACAATATTCAAAGTCTCATTCTTTGAAATGCTAGAAATTTGGGCTGAAGAAAAATTTAATGGGGGGGGGGCAAATTTTTTTGAGGGGGGGAAAAAGTTTATTTTCTCCTTAGAGATACATCTCTATATATATATATATATATATATATATATATATATATATATATATATCAATGGCAATCACAAAACACACACACACAATTGATAAACATCACTTAAAACAGGGGTGAGAATCACATGCTTCTCAGGCCCAAAGCAAGTTTTTTGGACTCCCTCTCTCAAATATCCTGGGAATAAATATATATATATTATATATACATTTAAAAATCCAAAGCAGAGGAGATAGAAGAGAATTGTTCCTTTAGGAGTCAAGTTTTTAGTCTGAAACAATGTAGGTTTAATAATAAACACATACACACTGCTTTTCCAAGCTGTGATAACAGCCATCTCCAGTGACATTTTAAATTCAGGCAAGCATTTTGAAGCCTTACCTATATGTCAGGTCTTTCTTTCCCCATTTAGGAGACATAGGAAAGGTGCGGTATTCTTCTATATCAGGAACCCCACATCTCGGTTTTTTCATTGCTTCCAAAGTGCTTGGATCTAGTTTTCCTGTCACTTTCAGCCCAAAGAACTTCTGCATTTGCTGTATTTTCTGCATTTTCTCAGCAGCAGTGGCACTTTTGCTTCTTAGAACAGGTGTTGACTCTGATTCTGGATAGTAGTTTTCCATGTATTTCTGACAGAAAGACATAACATACATCTCATTACTTAAATCATTGTATTTATTTATTTATTGTTTTTCACATTTTAAAGTGGACCTCGCAGTGTTCTGTCTATGCTCAGAATGCAGAAGATAATTCATCGTTGCACCCATTTTATAGACATAGCATCACACAATAGCTTACCTAAACCAACCACCAGGGTCTACAAAGAAATGTGATTATAGTTTTAACAATTTTTTTTATTTGTTACTTTTACATTTCTCTTTTCTATTGAGGTCAAGGCATCAAATATGGTTTCCTTCTTCAGAAGAAACCTCTGAGAATGAGACAGAATAACTGGCACAGTGAGTTTCGCATGGAATCGCACAGTGAGTTTCTTGGCTTAATCGAGACTAAATTCCAGATTTCCCACTTCCTGCAAACACTTCCCAGTCAAATACTTTAGCCACATGAGAAACAGGATCACACCAGTTGTGATTTGTATAAAAAGTCTCTTTTTGGGGATTACAGTTGCTAGAATCCTCTAGCTGCCATGGCTAGTAGTTTAGCTATTTCCAAAAACCAGCATACTATAGAAGGTAGAGTATTGGATTAAGACTAAGGAAGAACCTGAGATCAAAAACCTGATCAGCTGTGGAAACCCACTTAGAGGAAGGAATCTCACCATGAAAGCCCTATGATAGGGTCACCATAAATCAGAGTTGGCTTGAAGGCACATACTGTAACAACAGCAACAATCTATTCCCAATCAACCTGCTGGTTGGATCTGCATCAGTCAGGTAACCATTATCTCTAACAATTTATTACCTTTGCAAACTCCAGGTCCGTTTCTGAAATGTAATCAGTTTCTTGGACTAAGGGCACAGCAGAAGAAAAGGCTCCATAGAGGGCAATCATCAGTAGAAGGCATTTCATTTTGGCTTTCCCTCTTGTGTCCCAGCTGCCAACTTCTCAAACTCCGCTGCCTCTGCCAATGGATCTGTTTAAGATGTTCTAAAGTGGCCTTCTATATATACTCCTTGTTAGTTCTATAAAATCAACAGAAAGATGACTCACGGCATTATAACATCCGTTGACCTGTCAAACACAGAAAATGCTCCTTTGAGCAGAATGACACACAACACAGGCTGCTAAGTTTAAAATCCCTGATTAGGCAATTCCTTAATTCCTTAACAAGGTGGCTGGGATTCAAAATGTAGAGCTTTTCAGCACAAAAATGAAAATATTCACTTCCAGCTAACACAAGGAATAACATTGTCCTCCCCCCCCCAGTCATAATGTTGCCTTTTAGTAAGAATTTGATCACTACATTGATTTTCATTTGAATGACTTACATTAATTGATTAGTAGATAGCTTTATGTAGAAAAATTATGTATAAGTTAGGGATAATACTAGGAATTGTGGAAATAGCTTAAAGAAAGCTCTAGTGCGTAAAGATAAAGTATTGTAAAATAAGTATCTATGGCCAGAATTCTGCTAGTGACCTATGCCTGCAGAGTGACAATCTCAGTATTATGCAATTGATGTATTACACAGTAGCAAAAGAGCTGCACACTGGCAACCACTATTTATTTATTTCATTTGTATACCACCTTTCTTCCAGCACACAGGTAAAAACATTTTTTAAAAATGTACAATAAAATTTAAAATACTTAAAATCATCTAAAACATTATAAAATTACATAAAAATATATAAAAGTTAGAAGCATGATTAAAACATAAATACACAGCACTAGTTGTGCAATGATCTCATTTGTCTATTTGTCTATTGTATGTTGTTGCTATTCTGAATGGGGGCTACGTAGTGCTACTGTAGTTTATTCCCACATGTGGATATTTATGCTACTGTATATACTCATGCGATGGGGCCCAGCATGGTGTGGTGGTTTGAGTGTTGCACTATGACTGTGGAAACCAGAGTTCAAATCCGGACTCAGCCATGTAAGCCCATTGGGGTGACCTTGAGCAAATCACACTCTCTCAGCCTCAGAGGATGGTAATAGCAACCCCCCTCTGAAAAAACGTGCCAAGAAAATCCCATGATAGGTTTGGTTCAGGGTTGCTAGAAGTCAGAAACTACTTAGAGGCCACAGCAAAATATACTTCCAGAGGGTTCCAGACCCCTCTGCAGATAACAAAAGCATGGGACCAAAATTATGGATTTTGATATGACTCTAGGGCGCGTTACAGAGCGCCCAAAAAGGGTGCTCTGCTGCCGCCGCCGGTTGCTATGTCCAGGAACCGCAGCAGCCAAACCGCGCAGCTCCCGGGCGCAGCAAGAAAAGTGCTGACATGGCACTTCTTTCTGGGCCCCGGAAGTGGCACCGCGAGGTGCTAGTCACACACTCGCGGCGTCACTTCTGTCGCGTGACGTTCGGACGTTACGCGCCCGCAACGTCAAAATGGCGGCCCCTGTGTGGACGGGCGCCACTATTTTGTACAGACTCGGTCCGTACTAGGGTTGAGGGGTGTCTGGAAGGGACGCCCCTTCTCAACCCTAACATGTCCCTTTCTAACCCTAGCACGCCCCTTCGGCGCGTCTGTAACGCACTTAGGATAAGTTCAGGGTAAAATTTAGGGGCATGTAACAAAGGATGTAAAGGATGAAACAAAGGAAAACAATGCCAAAGAACTTGCAGAATTGGAGCAGGCATAACTCTTTGTGCTCACCCTAAAGATTGAATGGATGATAGGAGAATACAGTAAATAGTGGTTTGTGATGTGTGTGGAGAGGTAATCCGGCATAAGCAGAGCTACAAAAATGCATACATATCTTAAAGGATGAAAAGGCAAAGCAAAGGAAATGGCAACTATGTTACCAGTGATTATACCTTTCTATAACAGGAAGAGATGCATTCTATGGTGCTAGGATTGGTGTTCTAAGGGCCACTAGAAGGAATGAACATTTCCCTGCAGGAAAAGCTCCAACACCACAAAATGAGATCCAATATTTTTCTTCTCTCCTACTGCTGGCAGGCAATTTAACTTGTTGGAGAAGGAACTTTTAAGGAGTGTTTATGTGTGGTGCTTTTAGTCTCAGAGCTATGTTTTCAGTGCTTTCAAACTGTTTTTAAATCAGTACAGTTTTTAATGGGATAATTTTTTGAATTTTTCAAAAACTTTTAAAATATATATACTCATTGGGCAGCATCCTTTTAGAGGTATGTGTGTACATAAATGTAGCTTATATAGACATAGCTCTCTCTTTGGACAGAGGGCAGGGAGCTCTATCCAAATGAGGCAGGACATGATGTTGACACTCTAATGGGATCATAAAGGGAGAAACAGTTTGATAGCAGCTTGGGGTGGGGAGATAAGGATCACAGACTAGCTTTGAAGCTCCTCTAACTTATTTTTCCTGTTGTTTGGAATTAGGGGGGGATGTTAGGCGTAGTCTTGGGCTTTGTTCCAAGATACCCCATGGATACCAAAATCTATGGATGCTCAAGTTCCGTTATATACAAAGGTGTAATAAATGCCATCCCTTATATCAAAAGGCAAAATCAAAGTTCGTTGTGAGCACAGGGTTCATGTGGTAATGTCCTGAGTCACCAAAGTTCCACATATCCCTAACATCTGAGGCAAGCATCTCACTCTCTGTAGGGCTGGCTGCAAGTGCTGGAAACTTCTAAGCAGGAGGAAAGTCCATAAAGCCTGTTTGTCTTCCTGTGCCTTTCCTTACACAGTTGTAGACCATTTGTGCAGCAGAAGTTAATTTGTTAAAGGGGATGGTGAAATTGAGGGCTGAAGTCAATCAAGAAAGTTCCAAACTCCAAATTTATAAGCTTGAGGGAGGGAAGGAAGCAAGAGCCATCTCTTTTGTTATTTTTCCCATGCCAGAACTGAGGCTAGGCTCAAATTAGGATTCACTGTGGTATATATATTTACCTTCCCCAATACAGTAGTCCCTTGGTATCCACTGGGGTTTGGTTCCAGGAACTTCTGTGGATGCCAGAATCCAGGGATATTCAAGTCCCATTAAGTGCAATGGTGTAGTAAGATGATGCCCCTTGTTTAAAAAAATGGCAATATCAGGTTTACCTTTTGGAATTTATATATTTTTAAAATATTTTCAAACTGTGGATGCTTTAATCCATGGATAAAAAAATCTGTATATAAGGAGGGCTGACTGTATTTTCACCTTGAGTACTACAAGCTTAAGACTAACAACTGTAGTCCATTTGATCAAGTAACAGGTTATGAAAAATCATCAAACCAATAATAAAATATTGTATCGGCACTCCAGTGAGTTTAAGACTAATGACTCTGGTCCATTTTATCAAGTAACTGGTTATAAAAAATCAACAAATCTATAATATAATCTTGTATTGGTGCACCAACTGGACACTAGGGATGCTTGCCAGTTGGTACATTACGCATCCCCAACTAATGCTGTCCAGTCATTTTAAACAAACAGTCAACTCATACACATAAATATTTCAGCAGATATGCAAAAACATATATACCCATGAAGATACACAGAGAAGCTTCATTGTTTATTGTAAGCATAGCTGTGGCTTTATGCAAATTTCCACATTCGAGAGCATGTAAACCCAGACTTGTTCGTGCAGGAACTGACTCAGAGAAAACTGTTGCTGACAAGTCACTTTGTGATGATAGTGCTGGGGTGAAAATCCACACGCTCCTTTCTCTGGCACACCTGTCCTAGAAAGGGGGGAGTAGCCATTTCCGAGCAGCTGTAATGAATGCAGGTCTGGAAAACAAGCCTTGACTCTGCCTCAGTCCCCTTGACGTAGCAATTCATACCTGGCACTGTAAGAACAATGTGAGATAAGCTTCAATTAACGGAAGTACAACATTGTTTCTCATTCCCAGAAGATGTCTGATAAAAACAATCCAAGGAAGGCCTACAGCATTGTTTTTTCTCTGAAGACAGAGACTTATGCTATTGTTTAAAATTAACCATTTATTATACAAATACAAGTGTAGGTCCTTCTCCCTCATTGGTTTTGTGTTGTCTTGTGTTAGTTTTGTTATATTGTTAGGGAGACCAGTTTCTGCTACATTTTTCTTGCATGCTTTTTATTACTTTTTTTTTCCTGAATACCAAAGTTAGGATCTTCCAAGCCATTGTATTTCTCATCACCTTGTACAGATGTGAAAGCTGGACAGTGAAGAAAGATGCTAGAATGAAAATCAGTTTATTTGAGATGTGGTACTGGAGAAGAATGCTGAAGTTACAGTGGATGGCCAAAAAGACAAACAAATGAATCCTTGACCAGATCAAGTCTGACTCTCTCTGGAAGCCAAGATGACTAAACTGAGGCTATCATACTTCAGACACATCATGAGAAGGTATAATTCACTAGAAAAGATAATAATGCTAAGAAATGTGGAGGACAGTAGAAAGAGTGGAAGACTCCATACCAATTGGATAGACTTAATCAAGGAGGCCATGGCTGTGAGCTTGTTGGATATGAGCAGGGCTTGGAGGTGTCTCCTTCACACCATGAGTCAAAGTCAACTTGAAGACAACTTGAAGGCAACAACAACAACAGCTTAGAAAAATGACTTATGTAGACTACAACTTCAACAATCCAGCTTCCACATCAGAGGATTCTAGGAGGTATAGTCTTTAAAAAGTCATCTTTCCAAACTCTCTGTGGAGAGTATGAAAAACATTTTTGCCAGAGGGAGAAGAGGAGCAAAAGAAGAAATGTCTGCCCTTCTTCAATTGGAGGAGGGTCTGTCTTGCAGCCTTTGTAGACTTTTGAACAATGAATGACCTGTTGCAAAGTTCTTCTAATTCAACATTTTCCATTAACTTTTTTAAATAATCAACATTGAATACAGTGCACCCGCGTTTTATGTGGGTGCACCATATGCGGCTTTCAACATATGCTGAAAGTTGTACTGGAAGAGCCCGTCACGTGCCCCAGAAGACCTAATGGAGCGTGCGACTATGGCGTGCGTGCGCCGCCGTGGTGTATGCCCCGCAAAAACTAATGGTGTGTGTAACTGTGGAGCGGGTGCTCTGCTGCTCCACTGCGCACCACGAGTGTGAGCCCCATTAGTTCCCATGGGGCTTCAGCATAGGCTGATTTCCCCTTACACGGAGGGATCTGGAATCGATCCCCATGTAAGGGGAGGGCACACTGTATATACATTAGTTCCATTCATTATTTTTGAATTTTACCCATTAATGCACACTTTTCTACAACATCCAGTTCCTTCAGCTTATTTATGTATTTTCACACACTCTGCACCATTGGAGGAGAAAGGAAAGACAGGGTTTCCTTGATGGTGGATCCAACCACCTGAAATTTATGTCCAGCAGAGTCTATTGACTCTGCTTACTGTAGCATGAAGACAAGCCTTGGATGCTTTTTTAAAAAAGACTGTACACCATTGACACTGTATATTGGGAAATGTGTGACATACCTTACGTTTTTGCACTACAGCTCCCATTATCCCTGGTCAGCATGGCCAATGGTGAGTGATCATAGGAATTGCAGTCCAACAACTGGGTTTCTTATGGTGAGAGAGCAGTATTACCATATAATTTCAGAAGCATCTGTTCTGATGTGATCTCCTCTTAACTTGGCCCTTTTCTATCACTTATTTTTGTGGCTCTCTTTGGGAAGGAGTAGCCCTAACAGAGAACTTTGAAATGTTTAAAATTTATAAATAAACAAGATGCAAATGAACAAAAGAAAGCTGTAGTAATCCATTCTTTTACTAATATAAGTAATTTTTCAAATTAAACTAGAATCCCATAGGAATTCACAGGCACTATAGTCTTCATAAATTGGATGGAAGTAATTTATTATTTTTAAAAATTGTGTATGGAAGAAAGTAAAACTGAAAGACTTGCCCAGACTCTAAGTGCTTACTTTTAAAAATTAGCCAAATCCCTATATATTCAATCATATTTGTAGTGTTGAATTTTGAGTGGATCTCTCTCTCTCTCTCCCTCTCCCTCTCTTTATCTTTTTAAACTGGAATATTATTTTTAACATTTATATCGTAGGCAAATGCAATGTGCTGAGAACAAAATCTATCAAATTTGTTCAGAGCAGTTGGGTGAGAACTGCATTTGGTTCATTTTTAATAACAACTAATCAAAATGGGCAAATTTATTCAGAAGTAAAATAGAAAAAAAAGCTTGAGATTATTTTTTTAAAAATAGTTGCAGAAGAAAGAATTATTTCTAACAGATTTCTTCATTCTTCATTTGGCAAATGCACTTATAGAAATCCAAAACATGGAAAGTTAACTTTTTTGGATGACCATTTCAGAATTTCCCAGCTTTCCTAGCTGGGAGATTTTGAGGATTGCCATCCAAAAAAGGAATTCTTCCAAGCTTTGTACAAATCTTTGTTTGCCAAAGGAACAGGAATTTGGGCTAATATGGTGTTTAACTCCTGTTCTGTTTCCCAGTTTTCTCCCACCTGTTTCTTCTGCTTGCCATCTTTCTCATCCCGTTTCAGGGAATTATTTAAAATTTGTGACCTTTTCAGCGGGAACCAGAAAATGGCTTAAACACTCCCCACTCATTCCATTCTACCCAATTCTTCCTCTCAGATTCTTAATGGGGAACAGATGGAATTGAGAAACTCACGTTAGTTACATAATGTGTAATTCTTTGATTAGATCCATATAAACAAAGCATAAGTTCTGACCTAGGAAAATATAATTAGCTTCAGTGACTGATGACTCTTTCCGATATCAAAACAAATGCACAGTAATTGACTTCAGTGTTTTTAGTGCACTTAATGACACATGAGAAGGGAACAAGCAAAGCTGAAGGAGTGCTGGAAATTTTATGACTAGCCACTAGAAGTTCCATTTGTCAAGATTTTCTCCCAAATTGGGAAATACATCTCAATGCCTTTTTGCATCCTGGGACATATGCAGCCTCCCCAGTTCTTATTTTTAATCCCATTCCTACCCTTGCTTGGTTTTCTTTTCTACATTCCTCACTGATGAAATTTATGTTAGGCTGGATTCAAACTGAAGGGCTGTACAGATCGGTGGCATGCAGCTGCCTCTTTCCTGGCTGGATTGTGGCCACAGCAACTGGTGCTCCACCACATGCACGAGCCCCATTATTTCCTATGGGCTCGAGCATAGGCTGATTTTCCCTTATGCGGGGGGAATCCAGAATGAATCCCTCACATAAGGAGAGGACTCACTGTATCAGACTTTGCTCATCCCTGACATCAGAAAATCCCCCCTCACAACAATCAATACAATTTCTCCCACTAAAAAAATATCTTGAAAATTAGTCACTGTTTTTGCTAGGGAATAATATTCTTAGGGAGTTGAGTAGGGAATATCCCTGGCCAGTGTCAGGAGGTTACCTTTCTGGGTAAGAAGCTGAGCCCTCCTGTCCTGTAATGCAGGAATACAGATAAACAGGAAAAGTGGGCATTCTTGCTTCAACTGGATTTTAATATTGGAATACGCAGAGTATGCTCTGCTGACTATAGCCTAATGTGATGCTGCAGTATTTCAGAAAAGATTCTATTTGCTGAGATTTCTCTGGAGTGTGGTTTTAACAGTGTTACATGTCAGGAGCTCTTGAGATAAGGCATGCTGCTTATGGAATGCAACCCAGACCATAAATTAAATATAGATGTGATTGTAGTGGACGTAGAAATTCTGGAGATAGAGAGACTTGGGAACCCAAAAAACAACAGGAATTCCAACTAGGGTCATGATTTAGGATAATGTTGTTGTTGTATGCCTTCAAGTCATTTTCAACTTCAAACACTGATATCACGTGGTTTTCTTGGCAAATTTCTTCAGAGGTGTTTGTTATTGCCATCCTCTGAGGCTGAGAGAGTGTGAGTCTCAAGTCCCAAGGTCATCCAGTTGCTTTCCATGGCCGAGTGAGGATTCGAACTCTGGTCTCCAGAATCACAATCTAAGGCTCAAACCATGCATTTAGGATACTTTACCATGCTATATTTTGGAACAGCAGTAAGTATATCAGTAGCAATAAATGTGTTGCCTGTAGGAACAAGAATATGAAATAGAGGAAATACCACTGTGCATTGGTGGCTATATTTGCATACTGTGGTGATATTTCAAATCTGTTTTTCTCATTTTGCCTCTGCTGTCAGACTGTTTTTGTGTCTTTCCTTTGGACAAGTCAATGGTCTTTAGGTAAAGAGAGCATCATGCCTCCAGTTGAGCAATGTTTGTTATCTGATGTGAGATAAGGTTATCCCTCTGTGACAG
Organism: Sceloporus undulatus; assembly: GCF_019175285.1. Classification (NCBI taxonomy): domain Eukaryota; kingdom Metazoa; phylum Chordata; class Lepidosauria; order Squamata; family Phrynosomatidae; genus Sceloporus; species Sceloporus undulatus. Next base: position 22,313,793 of record NC_056524.1, read on the forward strand.
AGCAAAATGCATCATTAAGTGCACTGATGGTCATTTCTATCCTGCTGCGAAATCGCTTTTATTTGTCTCAGTGACACAAGTGATATGGATAAATAGTTGGATGCCCATGAGTTTTAAGTCAAACCCTCTAAAAGGAAGTGCTCCCTGCCAGATTAACATCAGGGAAAAGTTTTTACCCTGAAACTTGCCACATGTTTCATATTTTTCTAGCTTTCCTAAAATATAGCTACACAATATGAAATCTTGTCAAAAATGGTTAGTTTTTTAAAATCAAAATATTATTTCAATTACATGTTAAGATTGCTAGGGAAAAGACCAGTGCTTTTAGGCTAGGCACCAGCTGGCTATCTTACCTCATCATTCAGGATGTTGAACTAACCATTTTGCTGAAGAAATCAGGAATTTCCAGAGTAGAGGTTTCTCCACTGTTCTCATGTCATGACCATTACCATCCTGACTCTGCCTTCTTTTAACCAGGTAAGCTCTCCAGTCATATATACAAACAAGATGTGTAAATGCTCTTCCTCAAGACCTCCTATCATGGGCTGAACCAGCATGTCCGGGTACACTGAAAGTGTTCAATCACAATGTTTGGCTAAATTCCAGCATGGAGAAAAAAAGCTTGTGAAAGCCTTGGGGAAGGGGTTCTAGGGGGCAAGCCAAGCCAAGGCAAACCATTATGCTTGTTGTTACCCAAAAAAAGGGGGGGACCTGGGCTCCCCATCAACAGTGACAGCATCTCCTTGTGGGAACTGATTAACCCAACAGGAGGCTTGTAAAAAGATGGGTAGCTTTAAACCATTGTATACCAGAACTTACTGTAGGGGGACTCTAATGTTGATGAATGAAAAGAGTTTTATTTCAAAATGTGCAAAAGTGCACACAAACACACACAAAACCGATGCAACTGTAAGAACCATACAGAGCTAACAGAAAGAAAGGCATGAAAGGTTGTGTAGCAAGAAATCAATAGTTAAAGAGGCTGAGAATTATCAGTCCTGAAGAAGGGGTTCTGCAGAAAACAGTTTGGGGCTCAGACAGCATCTGAGAGAAACCCTCTGTGCCCACAGGATCCATGAGCAAACTGTGAGTGCAAACTGTGTTCTCCAGAAGGTTATGTCTGGGGCTGATATTTACATCTGATTTCCTAACTTCGAGGGGTACTTTGTGCTATCCAGGAAACTGGCAATTGGATGCTTTCCAGGCAATTGACAATAGGATTCTGGAACAGCTGATGCTTTTAAATTTGGAGTAAAAAAAACATTGATTGGATTTGAAACAACCCCTGGATGGTCAGAAAGGAAGGGTGAATAAGGACACAGCCTGGGGTTAAAGGAAATATAATCTTTAACATCTAAGTAGTTTGCTCTGTTATTCGCACTCACCAGAGCTATTTCTCAGGAAGAAATTGAATTGCACATACAAGAATCAAGGGGAACATTACATATTATATTAGAGTTTCTTGTAGGAAATAAAATGATTTCACTATATGATGGAGTCCAATTAAGTGCATAAAACTTACATTCTGCCTTTTCTTTACACGGGGATCTGTTCCAGACTCCCCCATGTAAAGTGAATTCCGCCTATGCTCAAGCCCCATTGAAATGAATGAGGCTCATGTGGCATAGCAGTGTGGCGGCGCATGCCCTATTATTCCCTATGGAACGTACCACCTCTTCTCCCCATGTGGCTTTCAGCGTATGCTGAAAGCTGCGTAAAGCACGCATGTGTATGACACAGGCACACTGTATAATGAAATTGATATGATGTCAACTAAACCATGCTTTATTCACAGCAAGGAAAATCTCTTAAATAGGCATACTCACTATACCTATCTAACAGTTGTGAGGCTTTATAGCACAGGCAGTGGCATACCTTCCAACATATCACAAACACATGTGGCCAAGCAACATTACAATGGTCAAGATGCCAAAAGGTGTTAATGAGGAAGAATGCACAACTCAGGAGATGGTGCAGCAGTTTCCTTTTGACTGAGCCTAACCTGAAAAGCAAGACTCCTCTCCTCTCCTCACTGCTGAGTTAACTGAATGCAAACCACTTTTACACTTAGACTTCTGTTTGCAACAACTGAAGTAAGCTGAGGGAGGGAAAGACATAAACTGAAAGCAGTTGAACAATTGGGACAGTGTCTACCAGCTGAGACAGTTGAAGGGTATACAGTGGCTGCAGGGATTGGGAAAACAGTGATGAACTATAGTTTTGTTCGAGAAAGTGGCTAAATCGGAAATTGGGATTAAGCAAATTGAGGATTCTAAAGCTTCAGGGAGACAGACCAGAACAGAGAAGAGATTCAGAGGGTGAGGAGTAGAAGTGGAAGTCAGTCTTTTCACGTCCACCGACACACACATACCATACAGCAGAGTGGGATGCTGCAAATATGCAAGGAAAGTACTTCCCAAAGATAGATAAGGCAGTAAAGGTTATCTTCTGAGATCTCCTTCCTAAACAGAAACATGGGCTCTTTTCCTGCTGCTGCTATGCAAAGAAGAGAGAAATTGTGCAAAGATCTCTGTCTAAGAAGGACAAGTGGGTTAGAAATGTCCTCAAGGAGCAAAACCAGGATACTTCAGGAGAATAAGCTATGCATGTCCTCTGGCCAAAATGCCAGGTTCTGCTGTTCAGAATGCTCTTTGATTCTGAGTTGGGCTAATCAATACCCTAGTTTAGCTAGTGATTTTGGCGAAAGAAGGTGGTCAGAAGCAGCAAGTCTGACTTTCAGGATCCCAGGAATTAATTTACATCCTTCTAGAATCAGCATGAGCAAAAGAACAGCAGAAGAATAGGCTAATATGCAAAAACATGAGTGAGGCAAGAACACTAGGAAGAGTAGTACTGGTGTCTCCCCTCCCCAACTTTGCCTGTTTCCTTTCAAATGCTAGGTAAAATAATAGCCAGGCCAAGGAAATGTGTCTGTGTGTGATGACACTGATCACTTTGTTATCTTGGCCATGAAGAAGATTTTACTAGCTATGGCTGGTATATAAGTTACAATGATTCCTTCTTTGGGGCTGCTCCTCTATTCCGTTCTGCCTCATTTCTAATTGCATCTAGACCTTTCTCTTTCTGGGTCACCTTTGTTCTGCAGGGTAGAATCATCATGGGCAGTTTTCCATGAGATGGATTCCTAGGTGAACCATATGTCCAAAAACATGTCCAACACATGCAGGGAATGAGAGAGAGAAAGAAAGGGATGCAGAAAGTATGGAAAATATGGCAGGGAGGCAGCATAGCTTACCCATTGCCTGTCATAGTCCAGAAATGTGTCCAAGATTTCTGGCCTGGGGACAGAGTCAGGGTGTCGCATCCATATGATGCATGCCCCAACTCTGCCCCCATGGCGGTGTGATGCTGTGTGCCACTCCACACAGCGTGCAGTGTAATGGCACTCCTCTGGCACTGCCTTTACTTGATGCAGCACTAAAGGAGCACCTTGCTATGACACCCTTTCCAGGGCACAAAAAGGAGCCACTTTTTGTGGCTTCTTTTTGTGTTCTAGAAAGGCTAGATCAGGACTGCAGCAGGCAGTTGCCGCAGCTCCAATTTGGCACAGCTGGAGGCGGCTGTAGACCACCCCTTTGGGGCAGTCTGCCCAGGCCCATCGAAGGTCTTTCCACTTCTGAGTAATCAGTGCTCTTTTATGCTAAATAATTGATTGCACACACTTGCTAAAAGACAAGTCTCACCATCAGATTTTTCTTATGCTTTGGCATCTTAACCCAAGAGGTCTTAATGATCCAACCACACTACATCCTTGATAAATTAAGATTAGATATTCAAATGTGAGAGAAACAGTTCTTACAAATAGAACATACATCCCTTGCTCTGTCTTGTTAGGATGAGCTCATCAGGATATTGTATACTGGGCAATGAAAGTAAGGGAAAGAAAGTATTTCTGCTAGCCCCAGGGTATGTTCCACAGCTTCCAAATCTCTGACTTCCTCTCTCCTCCTCCCACCTTCTGCTAATTTGTTTCAAGATGAGTTCGTAGTGTACATGTTAGTATGCACTAGTTAATGCAGCAGGGTGAGAGGAGAACTCAGTGTGAAATCTTTGCTTTCCCAGTAGACCCAGGCAAAAGCAAACTGTTGTAGTTGTTCATAGCTTATCTGTTCTTCTTCATCAATAAGGTTTGACAACTTGACCACATTCTAACATTGCTTGGCCCCACATGTCCTAGTTTTCATCTGTAAATTTTTGGAGGGCATAGTGCTCTAGGACATTTAAGGCCTGGAATCTTGATGGTCTTGATGCCATATAATAAATAATATGGTACTACAGTGTACACATCTTTTAACTCAACATTGGAGCTCTGATGTGTGGGAAGTAAGAGCTGCAGAACTGTTTCACAAGGACTACAGTGGCAATGCAGCTAAAGGAAGAGAAGTAATCTGAAGTTGGATCTCCTTTCCCTCTTGCTGGCTTCAGAAGATTTTATTTATTTATTTACTTATTTAATGTATATCCTGCCTTTCTCCTAGCATGGGATTTAAAGTAGCATACAACCTCTCAAAAATACAATGGCTGTCTGTTGCTGCTGCCATTAGTGGCGCCAAGGAGCCCCAGCGGCCAAACTGTGAGGCTCCCCGGCGCCGCAAAAAAAGAAGCACCATAATGGTGCTTCTTTTTGCGCCCCGGAAGTGGCACCGCAAGTCGCTAGTTGCGCACTCGCGACATCACTTCCGCCGTGCGACGTGTGGATGGTAAGCCATTTAGAACGGTGCCACCATTTTGTATGTCCTCAGGATGTACTAGGGTTAGGGGCGTGCGTAAAGCATAATGCATGCCCTGGCTCCACCCCAGGTCACCATGATGTCACGCACCACACCACACAGTGCTCCTCTGGTGCTGCATACAGACCACACAGCACTGAAGGAGTGCTGCCAAGCTACAACAATGCGGCTATGGCACCCTTTCCAGGGCGCGAAAAAGAAGTTACTTTTTGCTGCTCCTTTTTGCACCCTGTTTCAGCCAGATTAGGGTTGTGGTGTGAAGTTACCACAGCCCCAATCTGTCTGAAACAGGAGTGGCTACATGCCATCCCTTCGGGGCTGGTTGAACAGCCCCTAAATTATAGGGATCTACCCTATAACTCCTGATATTCTGTACTAGGGGCCATAGAACTGGAAATTGTTATAAGGAGTATCTTTTAGCTTTTACTGGCATTTCCCATGATCATCTTCATAGACAAGAAGTCTGGTTTGGAAAGGGATTTCCAACCTGAAGGATTTAGTCATCAATTCTTCAGGAACTTCTTTGGCTGACATGTTTCTCAGATTCTTATGATGAAGACCTATTTAATTATCAATGCCCCATTGAACCACCGATATTCTATAAATTACTGAATTACCCAGGGGGGTATTTTGCTTTGTTTGATTTTTTACCTTAACAGCAGTTACACAAATGTCTCCTACACCTTGATGAGCAATCAATTGCGATCTGTTTTTTCTTCAGGATTTCACATTTCTCATTTTCCATTTAATGGTGGTTCCATCTCAATCAATGAAACATCTAGTTCCTGACACCATAGTTACATCTCTCACTAATGTTGAATTATGGAGGGTGTATTTAACAGCATTTCTGAAAGGGGCCTGTTCACAGAGAGCTGTTTCAGCATGTTTTTCCCCTGAGCTACATGTGCAAAAAGTATAAGCTTACCAAGAGAGAAAAGCCAATTTTATGAAATGTAAAATAAAATAAAATAAAAATTCTATATATGTATTTATTCGTTGACTGTTTTGAGTTGTCATGTTGGGTAGCATAGTTCACTTCACAATCACAGCAGTGGGAAATATATTGCCCAATATCCTGACCTATTTTTGTATTTGTAAATCACCAACAGGATATCAACTCTTATTGAAAATATTGTAAATACAAGACAACAGAACAACACCATCACCAATAGTTACAGCATAAAATGTATTACTAGACAGAGATCTAAACTGGTGTAAAACATGGAATGTTTACTACAAATTATGGCATGTTCATTTGGTACATAAAGATGATAAGGTACCAAATGACTCTTTTTTCTTTTGCTAAATACATTTTCTTTTTGTGTGTGTCTCATAACTCCATAAATATAGTTCAAATGATGAAACCAAAATAGCATTCATTTCATCAAAAATTAACCAAAAAACCTCCCCAAACACCCCCCAGTAATTGTTGATGGCAACAATTACAAAGACAACAACCAGTTTTATCAAACATGTAAAGCTCCCAATATAAATTTATTAGAATCAGCATGGCATATCTTTCGAAAGGGTCCCATGTTGAGTTGGATGAAGATATATTTGTTATATATCCGTGTATGTGTGTGTGTGTGTGTGAATGATATGGTGCTCCACAAATGGAGGGATAGAGCCATTGTCATAGAATCATAGAATCGTAGAGTTGGAAGAAACCACAAGGGCCATCCAGTCCAACCCCCTGCCATGCAGGAAATCACAATCAAAGCATCCCCGACAGATGGTCATCCAGCCTCTGTTTCAAGACCTCTAAGGAAAGAGACTCCACTGCACTTCGAGGGAGTTTGTTCCACTGTCGAACAGCCCTTACTGTCAGGAAGTTCCTCCTAATGTTGAGGTGGAATCTCTTTTCCTGTAGCTTGCATCCATTGCTCTGGGTCCTAGTCTCTGGAGCAGCAGAAAACAAGCTTGCTCCCTTCTCAATATGACATCCCTTCAAATATTTAAACAGGGCTATCATATCACCTCTTAGCCTTCTCTTCTCCAGGCTAAACATCCCCAGCTCCCTAAGTCATTCCTCATAGGGCATGGTTTCCAGACATCAGAAGCAGTTGATGGCACAGTCTGGAAATGTTGCTTTGTCGGAGTCACCGCATTGGCCACTAGTCAGAATGGGAGAACACTGTGTAGAACTTTTTTGCAGGATTGAGGCTGTCTTCTTCTTGCAAGACTTGCAGAGAGCAACACCATGGAAGACAATTATCTGGCTCATTCCATGCACATCACCTAACCTTTCATACTGAACATAGCACATCACCCAGACTTAGGACATTATCACAGAAAGGTTAAAAAAAGCAGACTTTTAACCAAATAAAAGTGCTTTTGGCTGGTACTTATCACACAACATCATGTCTATCTTGCCACTGCCTTCCACTACATTTGTTACTGTTGTGCACCTTTTCATTGATAGGCATAACCTGACACTAGGAACTCAAACTTGCTGCATTTCCATGATCACCAAAATGCTACCATGGGAGAAAGTGTGATAAGAAATTATGCCAAATCGGCATGTTTCCATTCTTAAACTAGTAGGATTGCAGTGGGACAGCAGGCTGGTGTTACAATATCTTTATTCCCAAAGCTTTACCTTGCAGTTATTTTAGGCAACATTTTATGTAGTGTTTAAACATGCTTCTCACAAATAATTTTAGGTTCTGTTAATTTCAGTTGCTCAGTTTCTTGCTCAGTTTCAAAACCTAGCCAAGGACATGAGGTGAGGTGCTATTTCTGAATCAGGAGTTCAAGACACTACTCAAAAGGCAGTTTTCTTATTTCTGAGTATGATTCTTCTTCTGAAAAACTTCAGACATAACCTTTTTATACTAAGTCTTGTGCTTTTTGGACTTCACATTAGTCTCAGCCCCATAGCAAAGTTACTTCACTAGGCTTCCATTCCCAGAATCCTCTTGTGGAAATTGTAGTCCCAGAATGTAACATTTCCAAGATTTGTCTGATGCACATACATATTTAAAGTGTCAGTTTCAGGACAACATATTTATTGTATGAGTCTATATTTGTCTGATCAGACATTAGATCTCTTTGAATTAAAAAAAAATCCACACAATCTGAGTTTGTAGGATTTCACCTTCAAAGCTAATACAGTCGTCCCTCAGTATCCACAGACTTATTATCTGTGGATTTGGGTATCTGCAGACATCAAGCATGTGTTATCCCCAATGACAGTGTTTGCATGCGCCGCCATTAGGGACAAAGGGACTTCAGGTGCCCCTGCCTTTCTTATGTTGCCCAACTTGGATGTTGCTGTGGGAGGAGGAAGGGCTGTGGGCAAGGTGGCTGGTGGCTCCCTCTGGCCTCACCTGGCTGGCAGTCACAGTGGGAGCGAGGGCAAGGTCTCCCTATGGCACTTCCTCCTTATTCTCCTCCCCTACTCCCTGGCAGAGTGAAGTTCCATTCTCTCTTATGGCGGGGTGGCCATGTGCATGTGCTACCATTGGAACAATGTGGGCTGTCCCTAATGGTGCCGTGCTCATGTGCATGCACCACCACTGAAGTCCTGCTGTCCCTAATGGTGGCGCAGCCATGTGCACTTGCCACCACTGGGGACAATGGAACTTGAACATCTACAAACTTTGGTATCTGTGGGATAGGGGTTCGAAATGGATCCCCGGTAGATTCCTAAGGCCAACTGTATTTTTTGAATGGCAGCCTGGAATGGCATTAGATGTTTACAAACACTGTTTCATGCTGTTGACTCAGGGCAGAAGCACTTTCTCATGTATTCCCATCCCTCCTCCCTAGTAAGCTCCATTAGAACATTTTCCCCCAAAGTTAATTTTAAATTTTGCGTATTCTGTAGAATTCATATATTTAATCCCCCCACCCCAAGTTGCCTTGTCACAATCCAACAAAATTTACCTCAGAATAAGGCTAGATACCTCTTCGGACATACCCATGGTTGTCATGGCACACATAAAGTTTTGAAATGCTCCCAACAGAGCAGTCTCAGGGTGGATGCTGAAATCCCACAGCATTACAAACTGGGAGGATTACCACACCATCTATAAGATCACCCAGACTAGCTCAGGAATGGAGACTGTTGAGCAGCAGGGTGGGTGGTACATCAACAAAAACCCTAATGAAAGCAAATGAAAAAATGTGACACCTAGCTTGACCCAAACACACTGAGTCACACGCTGTCTCTTAGGAGAAATGATTAAGCCTTATGCATTACTGCACATTAAATTCTTAATCCTTCCTATCACACCCCAGTTCAAAGGAAGGCTCAGTCATCAGTCATTTTTTTCACTTGTCATCATTACACAGGCAGCCCCAGCAGGACATAAATAATGATACAAAACAAATACATCAGACAAGAATAATATCCCAGTGAAAATGAAATAGAGTGCCATGATAAGCCAGACTTTGAACCTTATATCACAGGGCAGGTAAAGTGGAATTGCATCAGAATTATAATGACTTGTGGTGCTGCTTGTTGCCTTCAAGTCTTTTCTGACTTATGGTGACCAAGGTGAACATATAACAGTATTGTTGTTGGGGTTTTTGGCAAGTTTCTTCAGAGGGGGATTGCCAACTCTCTCCTTTGAGGCTGAGAGACTTGACTTGCCCAAGGTTGCACACTGGGTTTCCATAGCCAGATGGGGATTTGAACCCTGGTCTCCCGGTGTCTTAGTCCAATGCTCAAACTACTATACCAAACTGTTTCTCCAATATTACCTTTAGCTGGCACTTATCCTATCAACACTGTCCCCATTCTGTTATTATCACATAAGAGACCATTTCAGATTCTTTTTTTATTAACACAGAAACTCCCATAATGACCTCCTTTTCCAACTCCCTTCTGAGGAAGACTAGGATGGTTCACTTCTACCAGATTTTCCATCAGCAGGCAAAGACTACCCAGGAATCAAACCATTCTAACACTTCTCTGGCAGAAAAACCTCAGTTTTATGTCTACAGATCACAGAAACTAGCTATGAAGATACAATCATGGCTAGAAAGTACTAAAAATACTTCAGACCTAACGTGCACGTAGCATTTGGTTTTCAGAAAATAGTTGACAGGGGGAAAAGAAGCTCTTGGTATCATAATGAAAGGCACATGTTTTGTACATAATTGCTTCTCAACCCTTTCTGTGTTGCTGTTATTGTTGCTGCTGTCATTGTTTTTAGAGTCTCGCACAATCACAGTGGCTTGGTGTTTACCTTAGTTCTCCCTTCCTCTCACTTATGCCTTTCGGTTAGGGAAAAAAAAAGGATGTATGATGCCCAATGAATTTGCCATCCTGCCAGAAAATAGGCTGGTTTCCCTTGAAAATTCCCATAAACCCACTTGATGGGATGCATGCCCTCAAATATCAGAGCTGCATATGAATAGTTTGTTTATGCCATCTTTGCAACCTTTCAGTGTTGCACAATGTAAATATATCTGGCTCTCTAGTTCAACCAGGGTAAAGCTAACTGGCAAGTCTGGCCCTATCATGAGACTGAATGAGGAGGTCACCTCAGTTAGCAGATGCCAAGGGAGGACAGCAGATAAAGGACAGGATTGTATATTGCAAGCTAACAGCCTTACAGCCCTTCAGCTAGCCCATTGCATTTAGATGTGGCAAAGGATGTTTTCCCAAGACCAGTATTGAAGTCGAATTCAGCTGCCAACCAGGGCTCCTATGTATACAATGATACATTTGTGTCAGGCAAAACATTAGATCCTTTTATACATCATTCCTGTTGAGACCTATACACACATATGTGTTAAAGTAAAAGGTGACTGTCAGAGAAAAGTGAGAGATAGCAATGGAGCTCTCAAGCTGAGTAATCAGAGTCATCATATCAGCAAGGCACAAGCTGAACAACAACCAGTCCCATGCCTCCCCATTCTTCACAAGCACAAAGTTAGAAGAGAAAAGAAATAGGCTTAGTTTTCTTCCTAAAATGTGTAGAAGTAGATTTACTTGAAAACTATTTGTGCATTGTCAAACATATAGTCTAACAGAGGAGAAAGAAGGAAAAAATGACAGCCAGTCAAAGTGATACAGAAAGAGAATGGGTGTGGAGAAAACCTAACAAACAGTCACTTTAAATATATGCTGTGCCAAAATACCTATAGAGTAAATAATACTAACAGGATAAACAAACTGAAGCTTAATCCAGACAAGACAATAGTGTTCATAGTCAGTCAAAAGGCAGATCACGAAACAGGGATTTAGCCTATGGTAGATGGGCTTATTGTTGTCATGTGCCTTCAAGACTTATGGTGAGCCAAACATGGACCTATCATGGAGTTTTCTTGGTAAAATTTATTCAGAAAGGAACAAATAAGAGATTTGCCTTCTGCTGAGTCTGAAAGAGTATGACTAGCCCAAGGTCACCCAGTAGTTTTCATGGCTATGGTCTCCCAGTCCTTGTGGTACAGGATGTACTGCAGCCACTCAGGTAGCAGATGTCAAGGTTACTAGTTCAAGAACGGGATAAACCCAGCTGGCATCCAGGCTGTAAAAGTGTAACACTGAAATCCTGGACTATGCCAACAACTATCAGGTCAGAATGCACAGGGAAGCCATTGAAATCCATACACATCTGGATAATTTCAACCAGAAAAAAGAAACCCTTAAAGTGAACAAAGTTTGGCTACCGGCCCTGAAGAATAGCAAAATTAAGACTCAGCAAATGCAAATGGGAAACCACTCAGAGTCAGGGGCCTTCCCAGCAGATAATGATCACCAATTAGCAGACACTAATCCTCCTTTGCATATCCTCCCACCCTGAGGCCCTGCCATCAACAACAGAACAAGACACAGATTAAGATTGAAATCATTCTTGCCTACCCAGGGTCACATAGTGTGTGTGTGTGTGTGTGTGTGTGTGTATCCCGCTCTCTTCTATGCCAACATTCTCTGAAGATGCCAGCCATAGATGCTGGTGAAATGTTGGGAATAAACTCCTCTAGAACATGGTCACGTAACCTGAAAAACTCACAAAAAACTATGCATCTCAAAACATGGGCAGGTTCATATGGGAGAACTGTTTTTGTTGTCTGCCTTCTAGTCATTTCTGACTTATGGCAACCCTAAAGTGACCCTATCATGAAGGTTTCCTGGCAAAATTTGTTCAGAGAAGGTTTGCCCTTGCATTCCCTTGGGGTTGAGAGAGTGTGGCTTACCCAAGGTCACCCAATGGTTTCCAAGCCCAGTCTGGGAACTGAACCCTGGTCTCCAGAGTCATAGTCCAACAGTCAAACCACTACACCATACTGGCTCTTGAGGGAGAGAAAATACTGTCCTTCAAATAATTTGGACCTTAGCCATAACTAAATTGCTATTATAGTCTTCCAGCAAAGACATTATTATAGCAATAGCAAGTACATTTCTATACTGCTTATCAGTGCACTTAAGCACTCCCTAAATGGTTTACAGTGTGTAAGCTAACTGCCCCCACCAAGCTGGGATCTCATTTTAGCAACCTACAAAAGGATGCCAGGCTGAGTCGACCCTGGAGCCCTGTGATTGAACTCACAACTTTGTGTCTGTGAATGACTGCAATATAGGCATTTAACCACTGCACTGCCAGGGCTCCATTTGACAGCCTTCCATCAAAACCAACCTTTTCTCAGGTGCAACACCTCAAGTCTGACTATTGTCAGGACAGTGGAGAAATGAGTGAGCATCAGACAAGAGTCTAATCCTTTTGCTGTAACTGGATGCACAGCAACACACATTCACAGGGTTGCCAGTGGGTTTTCTGGATGTTCCTGAGGTTGTCATTATTGCTCTGCATCAAACTATAGAAAAACAGCTGGGTGCCTGTCTGTTGCTCCCCCAGCTCTTCATCATCCAGAAAATGGTTGGGTTCAGGGAGGTGCAGCTGAGAAAAGATGGAATTTATGGGGATTTTGGTCATTGCACAGTCAATAGATAATTATGATCTCTGAAAAAGTTATACCATTGTCATTCATCAACAACATAACAGCTACTGTTTCTCTCTCACAGCATTAACTGCTAAATTATCATGCTCTTCTTTCACCTTGGAGATCTTCAGCAACCACCATGATTATTCTTTAGGGCCCATGAAACTGAAATGTGGTGCCTTCACAAATTCTCTCTAGACTCTGTGCCAAATCAGCATGTTTCACAAACAAGTCCTGTACTTGCACACCTAGGCTTGTATATTTGACCTACATAAAGTTTTAATGCCCTGGAGAAATCTGGAAACTTGCATGATTGAACTGACTCATTTGTACCTTTATGATATTATATAATGTCTTTGGTAATTATTTATTTATTTGCCTATTATGTTGCACTAAGATAACATGGTTATATAGCTCAGTTACATGATGGCTTTTCAGAATGGAATTAACTCTGGAATATGAGGAAAGGATAAAGAAGAAAGTGTCAATGCAAAGCAGAAGTTCAAACAGGGAATCAAATAGGCAGTACACAGCCAGCAAAAAAGTCTAGAAAGACCTTCTCCCAAAGATTTATTATGTATTTATTTTAAAATATATATACATCCTGCTCTATATCCAAAGAGTTCTAAATGGTGTACAACAAAATCAATTTAATACTTTCATACAATTTAAAACATGAAACAGTAGAAAATACATTGAAACATATTAAACTAATAAAGTAAAACCAAATAAATTTACAAACAAGATAAAATCATTAGCTCTCTAAGGCTTTAGTTAAAAAGCAATAACTTGGCACCAACATAAAGCACTAATGCTAACTGGGTCTCTAAGGAGAATGCCTTCCATCTCTGGGGTGCTACAACAGAAGAGGCCCTTTCCTATGATCACACAAAATATTGCTCCATCCCAAAATATTTTCCAGAGTTTTGAAACATTTGTTCCAGTGGAGTTAAAAGAGAAATTAATTTGCATGTTTTACCATTTCAAGTGACAATTATAAAATTAGTTCATTATTTTTACTCATCAATAATGAACTCACAACCTGTGGTTTAAATTTTTAAAAAAAAAAAACCACCAAATTATTATTATTATTAATATTATTATTACTAAAGTTTATTTATACAGCACTGTAAAGTTTGCACAGAACTTTATGGAGTAAACAACAATATAAGTAAAAATAGAACCTGCCAAACAGCGTACAATCTAAAAACAATCAAAGTAATAAAATTAAAAACATCTGAAAAAAAATTACTGAAAATGCCCAGCTCTTCAGTTCTTCTGACATGAAAGATTAATCATTATTCAATCCTGAAACATTGTTGGAGTATGACAATGATAATAACTGCTTTTCCAAACACTGTTAAACGTGTTAATGAATTGGACATAACTAATGGATTTCTAATCCATCATTTTCAAGCTTTGTTCTTTTCATACTCAAAGTTCAAACAGATGAAAGATGCTGTGCTAATGGTTTGTTCTATGTAAGCCCTGATGACTAACTTGAGAGGGTTAAATATTTTTATTTGGCTTGCTTGTTACTTTTACAGGGATGTTTCACAAGACAGATTTGGAATAATAAAATCAAGGCAGGTTGCAACGCACTAAAGCCAAGTATGGAATGGAAAAGTCTTTTTATGATGTTGATGCTCCCTTTCCCTGCATAGCTGTTTCTCCCTCCCTTCCATGCATGGGATGTATGCAAAATTTACTCAGTCGAGTTCCTAACAGATTTATCCAATTCCACACCACCCATAGAACCAGATACAATATATGACAACCAATTTATATATGTCTGAGATTGTTGTGCCTTCTGTGAAAGAAAGGTTTCAGGGTCTGCACATAGACATAAACCAATAATGTTGTATATGTTTTCAAATATACACACAACAGCAATTCAGTTAATGTAGGTGGTATCCACGTGGGCCAGGAATGTGTCAGTTCAAGCATGGGATGGTAGATCAAGAGACTGAGTGATGTTCCAAATGTTAGGAATTTGAAATTCCAATGAAGAACACCATATGTTTATCTTCAAGTGTTACTTCCTTTGGCTGGTGTGCTTTGCCTGTAATAGCATATATTGCTTAATATTATATAATATTACAGCATGTTGATAAATCTGTTCTTCTAGATGGGACTTTTACATCTCCTCGGGCTTTCATTTTTCCTCTAAGCCTTTTTTTTTTTAAAAAAAAAAGCTTAGTTGCTGCTAGAATGATTTTATTGTCCAAACCATTTCAACCACATAACTCAAGCAGTCCCATTTCTCATTGTGTCTTTTATTATTATTATTATTATTATTATTATTATTATTATTATTATTAAACTTTATTTCTAAAGCATTGTAATTATACAATTTTTTAATAGTAAGAAGTTCAATATGCCTAACTTTGGCTGGATTGTATCCTTTCAGACCCTCCTTCTTTTATCTACCCTTTTGGGATTAAGTATTCAAGAGTCTCAAACTGAGGTAGACTGCTTAATTTCTTTAACTATCAAAAGTCTTGACTCTTGTTGTTTTTTTAATCATATTCCTTTGTATTCCATCTATATCATGTGTGGCATACAGAGGATATGGCTTTTAGTGCTGATATGCTGTACTTTTTTATTGATCTGCTTTTAAATTGTTTTAAATTCTATTGAGTTTTAATATCATTTAATATTTATTTAATATTATTATAATATTGATTAACATTAATATTATTAATATTATTTGGTTTCAAAACTTTTTGCAAATGTTTTTAATTTGTTGTCCTGGAAGCCTTCTTAGGGCCTGTCCTGGGAGGAAGAGAGCGTATAAATAAAGTAAATAAATAAGTAATGTGATTCATTTAACTGTCTTTACTATTATAAAAATATTTAAACATGATTTAACTCTTTTAAATTGCTTGTAATGTAACTGAGCTTTACTATTAGGATTTGTTTAAAAATGTTTTTACCATTGCACCCCCTCTTTTTTTCTGGATCTGCTTTTAAATCTTGTGAGATCTCTTGAGTCCTTGATTTGAAAAAATGACAGGAGAGCAATAAAACAATTTAACAAACTCCACATCGCCTTTATTCCATAAAACAAAACAATAATTTACACTCAGTTAACCAGAGCGAGTGCGGGAGAGAAGACGGTAGAATCTTATCCTTCCTGGTAGGCTTAGGCTAAACACATTGCTTCAACTTGTCCTAAGTTGTGTATTCTTCTTCTTCCTCATTCATAACTTTTGCCATCTTGACCATACTCTGAGGTCACTTAGCCATGTATGCCCCTCTTTTCATCTATGAAATGTTGGGGGTATGTGATCATCAAACTGGCAGAGCATAAGTATGCACTAATGTATTTATGGGAGAAAATGGGGCAACAGAGCCCCTATTTTTTAATTATTATTTTTTAGGTGTGCAAGGAGAAATGGCTGCCATAAGAATTCTTTTTAGGGCCCTGCTGTTTGGTTGCTGCGGCCTCCATCAGGGGCAAAAAGGGGCAGGGTCTCACCTTCTCCTTTTCTCCATCTGTATCCCCCCCTAAGAGAGGGAAGATGAAGCATCTCCTTACAACTTATATCCTGTCCTAGGCATTTCATATCTCCAAATCTGGAGAAACATTGGCTGGCATCCTATTAATCGGTCATGATGTTGTAAGCTTTCCTATTCAGATTTATAATTGTGGTACCATTATCATGGTTATAAATGCCCCCCTCAACTAACCATAAAATCCAGCCAGTTGCACCAAGGGATAGAGTTCTGTTGCACTGGTAAATGGGGTGCTAAAGGATAATTTGACCACCCCTCTCATGCCAGCAAGTACTAATGCAAGGAGCAAAAGCAGAGATCTCTGTGGAGTTCTGTCACAAGTATTTATTGCATTGTGACCCACTAGCAACAGAGGGCTGGTCACATCATCCTGCAGCACACTGCTCACCAGTATCACAGAGCTTTGTTGCTCAAGATGGCTGACTTGCTTTTAAGGTTAGTCTCAAGGGTCAGATCAGGAGGTGAAGCATGAGATTCTTAAATGCAGGGTCTCAGACATAGTTTTCAACATTTCTACAACAAAGCTGGTATATCTTCAAGATTACGTAATAGAAATCTACAAGAAACATTTCTCTTTTCTAAAAAAGGAGTGGCGAAGATATTTAGTGTGTCCTTTTTTACATGTAACGTTTTCCAACACATTTCAGTACAAAGGGAAAACCCATCTTTCTTCATGTCCAATTGTAGCCTTCCCTAAGCCTGAAACCTCGTGATGTATTAGATTGCAACTCTCGTCATCCTAGGATGGTGATGGGAGTAGTACTCCATACCTAGATATTGTCAGCTTGAGGATTTTCTACTGTTAAACAAATGGATTGATAGCTCAGTCAACAGATTGGCTATCAATCTCACACCAACAGACTTCAGGTTAGGCGGGCGGAGGGGGGGGTGGCCTTGATACATAGGAACACCGTGTCCCTCACCAGGAACCACATCCGACAGACGTCCTACATCGAGTGTATTTACCTGACCCTAAAGGCTAGAGACAGTCTAGGGATTCTGTTAGTGTATCGGCCACCCCGTGCATTAGCGGACTCCCTTAACGAGCTGACACAGTTGGTCGCTGAGCTGATATTGGAGACGCCCAGGCTACTTGTCCTGGGTGACTTCAATATCCCCCTCATGACCAGCTATGTTCCATCCGGTGCGGCTCGGGAATTCATGGATACCATGACGGCCATGGGCCTGTCTCAGCTGATACAGGATCCTACGCATTGTGCGGGTAATACTCTCGATTTGGTCTTCTGTTCGGATGCGGAAAATCCGTGGGCGGAAATAGTTAATGTTTCCCCCTTGTCATGGACGGATCACTTCCTGGTAAAGGTGAAAATCAAGGCCTCTACCCAGATCCCCCCCGGGGGTGGTGGACCTATTAGGATGGTCCACCCTCGAAGGCTGATGGAACCCAAAAGGTTCCAAGAAGCTTTAGAGGGGTACATGGTTGGAAGCGACGGCGACTCTGTTGATGCCCTCACCGGTACTTGGAATACCGGTCTCTCCAGGGCTATACACAGTATCGCTTCCAAACGCCCTCTCAGGCCTGCTTCCAAATGTAAGCCTTGGTATACGGAAGATCTCCGGGCAAGGAAGCGGGTACTGCGACGGCTAGAGTACTGTTGGCGGAAACACCTTTGCTTAGATGACAAGGCTCTCCTAGCCCAATTGTTAAAGGACTACGGAGAGGCGATACGAGCAGCAAAGAATTCGTTCTATGGTGCTCGTATTGCGTCCGCAGAGTCGCGTCCGGCAGAGTTGTTCAGGGTGGTCAGGGAGCTAACTCAGCTCCCTCCCGCCCTGAACCAGATCCTTGAACCTACTAAGGCCTGCTGTGACTTATTTAACGACTTTTTTGCGGATAAAACCTCTCGTATAAGCGAAGGTCTGAACGCCGACATTTTAGCAGAACCTAGGGTAGAGGTGTCCAGAGCCTCCGTGGACTTTATTAAACTGGATCGGTTTGAGTCAGTGAGTACCGAGGATGTGGACAAGATCCTCGGAAGTGTTCGGAAGACAACCTGCTCTCTCGATCCCTGTCCCTCGTAGTTAGCGGCCCAGGGGGGACTGGCGGTAACAACCTTGTTACGCCGGATAGTTAATACATCTTTGAGGGATGGGCAATTTCCATCACAACTGAAATTGGCCATAGTAAAACCTATTCTAAAAAAGCCCTCCCTCGACCCCCTGGTTCATAATAATTATCGGCCTGTTTCGCTGCTACCATTTTTGGGAAAGGTGATCGAGAGGGCGGTTGCAATCCAGCTTCAGGCGGTCTTGGATGAAACGGATTATCTGGACCCATTTCAAACTGGCTTCCGGGCGGGTTACGGGGTTGAGACCGCCATGGTCGCCTTGGTCGATGATCTCCGTCTGGGCATAGACAGGGGAAGCGTGTCCCTGTTGGTGCTCTTGGACATCTCAGCGGCTTTCGATACCATAGACCATGGTATCCTTCTGGGACGCCTGGCAGAGGTGGGAATTGGGGGCACTGCGCTCCAGTGGTTCCGGTCCTACCTCTCTGGGAGGTCCCAGATGGTGCAGCTGGGAGACGTGTGCTCCGATGAGCGGGCCCTTAAAACTGGGGTCCCTCAAGGAGCCATTCTGTCTCCCATGCTATTTAACATTTACATGAAACCGCTGGGAGAGATCATCCGGAGACATGGGGCGCGGGGTTATCAGTACGCTGATGACACCCAAATTATTTTCTCTATGTCTCCGACTGATGCAGTGACCAGGGATGGGGTCTCTCCTCTCGTGGCCTGTCTAGAGTCAGTAATGGGCTGGATGAGGGGAAACCGACTCAAGTTGAATCCAGAGAAAACAGAGATACTAGTGATAAGTTCCCCTGGTCCAGGAATGGCGGTGGTTCCACCTGTCCTGAACGGGGTCACGCTCCCTGTGAAGGACTCTGTGCGCAGTCTGGGGGTGCTTCTTGACTCGTCGCTTCACCTGACTGCTCAGGTGAATGCGACGGTCAGGAGCACCTGTCATCAGCTTCGGCTTATTCGCCAGCTGCGCCCATACCTGGCCCAGAGGGACCTTGAAACTGTTGTACATGCTCTGGTAACCTCGAGACTGGATTTCTGCAATGTACTCTACATGGGGCAACCCTTATACCAAACTCGGAAGCTGCAAATGGTGCAGAACATGGCAGCCCGGCTGGTCACTGGCGTTTCCAGGACCAGCCATATAACACCGGTACTTAAAGATCTCCATTGGCTGCCCATCCGCTTCCGAGCTCAATATAAGGTGTTGGTGATCACCTATAAAGCCCTAAATGGCTTGGGCCCAGGATACCTAAAGGACCGCCTCTCCCTGTACATTCCACCTCGCACCCTCAGAACGTCTGGGCAGCAATTACTGAAGGTGCCTGGGGCGATATTATCCTCCACCACACGGAGGACATTTTCCACTGCTGCCCCAGCCCTTTGGAATACGCTGCCCACTGAGCTCCGCTCGACTATCACCCTGGCCCAATTCAGGAAGGACCTGAAAACCTTCCTGTTCCAACAGGCATTCCCCGAATAAAATCCTGTGGGCCTCCCTCCTCTTCCGTGGCCAAGAGGCTGGGCTATGGGGCTTTTTTGCCTGTTATTTTTATTGTTTGAATGGAGGGCTGATGTATTTGTATTTTAATGTATTTCTTGTATTTTAATGCTTTATGTATTAATGTTTTTAACTTTGTTGTAAGCCGCCCTGATCAGAGGAAGGAGCGGGATATAAATAAAAACTTTATTTATTATTTATTTTATTAAATACATATGCATTCATTTATTACATTTAACAAAGTGACAGTGGAGGCCCATAAATGTCTACTCAGAAGTGAATTCAGGAATGCATCATTAATTACTTATTTTAAATCATTAAACTCAATACAATATTTATTTGCCTACAGACTATTATTATATATGACAAAGATGTCCTTACATTACATAGTGTCCACACATGGCCTCATAACTCTTGAGGGAAAGAGGAAATTGTGGTTATAAAGGGATGCTTTAGTAAGAAGTTTATTCTGAGATGATTTCAGAAAATGACTAGACTTTCTGCAAAGTCTCAAACCCTCCCATGTTCCACCCTCCTATGTTCATGAGAGAAAGAGGAAATTTGTGGTCACAAAAGTATATTTTACTAGGGGCCTTGTTTTAAAAATTTCTGAAGGTTGATTTTCCCATCAAAACTCCTTCCTCAACAACTCAAAAGCTGATTGCACAATATCATTTCCCTGTTACCACATTTCAAGGGCCATTGCACTCAATGATTCAATTTAATTTTTCTTTCTAAGGGCCTACCATGAGTGCTTTGATGACACTACAGTTATTTTGTGCATGTGTGATACCATATGTGTAAAAGGTCCTACATGCATATACTTAAGCCACTTTCAAACTAGTTAACCTAGTTAGGCATGTGATAATATAACAGGAAAATCAACTCATTTAAGATGTGGTGCAAAAAGACAAACAAATGGGTCTTAGAGAAAATAAAGCCAGGAATTTCCCTAGAAGCCAAGGCCCGTTCAAACAGGCACCCTAGTATGCGACAAGCACGTACTAGGGTTAGAAAGGGGCGTCACATCTTGACGCCCCTAACCCTACTACAGACCCAGTCCATACAAAATGGCAGTGCCCTATACAGATGGGCGCCGCCATGACTACGTCACCACTGTGCCACCTCCAAACGAGGCGGCACGGTTGTGACGTTGTTGCGCCGCACGAGGGCGCCTAGAGCACCCTTTCCGTGGCATGAGAAGGAGCTTCGAAACGGATCTCCTTCTGCAGTTTGCGTCGCTGGTGCAGCCTTTAGACGGCTGCGCCAGGGACACAAAGGAGAAAGGGGCCGAGCGGCCCCTTTCTCCTCCTCCCCGCCGCCATCAGGTGTCCTTGGGGCATGAAGCCTCAAGGACACTCCTTTCCAGGTCACAGGGAAGCGGCCTTTTGCCGCTTCCCCACAGCCTGGAAAGTGGCGGATCGGGGCCTCAGAGGCTGCCGTTGTGGCAGCTGAGACCCCAATACAGCGGGGAAAGGGCCGGTTACAGGCCGCCCGAAAGGGGCAGTCAGTAACACGCCCAAGATTATTAAACTGAGACTTGTACTTTGATTACATCATGAGTAGAAATGATTCTTTGGAAAAGACAATAATGATAGAAAAGGTGGAGGGTAGTAGAAAGAGAGGAAGACTGCATACCAGATGGATAGACTCAATCAGGGAGGTCATGGCCCTGAAATTACAGGACTTAAGCAGAGCAATAGAGAACAGGGGTTTTGGAAAAGTCTCATACACAGGATCACCATGAGTTGGCACAACAAAGGCATGCCAAGCTTTGATTTCCATGTTTTATCTTGACCAGTTGTCAGAAATGCAAAACCCATGGCTTCCTTTCCCCCAGTAATTTTTCATATCACAGGAAAAAGAGGACCTCTCCAGGGATCTTACCCTCTAACTCTGCTTCCCTACTCAGGAGTGCTCTATGCTCTACAATCAAGCCTAACCCAGGTACCTAAAAGTTTGATTTCAGCATTTGACAGTGCTACTGTTAACACACAGGTGAGAAAAACTAACCCTCTCCTATTTCAGTTGCACCCATTTTAACTACTCTGCTGGTTATCTTGATATTCAGCATGGACACATGCTTCTGCATCTTTGTGCTTGTGAAAACCAAATAAGAGTATGGCAATATCTTGTATGAGGACCATTAAAATGTTACAAAAGTGACACAGTGACAGCACAAGCTTTTAGGTTCTTCCTAAATTCTTCCTCAGGCATGATGTTACAAAACAAACAAACAAAAAACCAAAGGGATGGGGAAGAGACAAGAAATTTCCAAATCTGGATGAGAGGTTTGGCCATTGTGTATATCTCTGCAGACTCCATTTGTGTTTCCTATGTTTGTGTTGTGTTTCTCTGCCAGGATTGCAGTAGAGGCCAGATTAAAAATGGTGAAAGCATGAACTGTGAAAACAGAAGAAATTTAGATGTCTGAGGTTGGAAACCAAAGATTAGACCTGCAAGGAACATTCTCAGGCTGTGAGCCTATTGGTTAGAATTCAGAGACATAGTCATGTCTGTTTGGAATACCAGTATGCAAAGGTATCTTGCAAAAGAAGTTGTAGCATATGCATCTGAGGAAGTAAACCAAGGTGGGTTACAGACTGCCGAAAAGCAGCGGTCTGCTGCCGCCGCTGGTTGCAGCATCCAGGAACTGCAGCAGCCAAATGGCGCGGTTCCCAGATGCTGCAAAGAAGGAGCACGGAAATCACACTCCTTCTTGGCCCCTGGATGTGACGCTGTGAGGCGCTAGTCGCGTACTCATGGCGTCATATCCGGGGCGTGACGTGCGGACACAGAGCATCCACTACGATGGCGGCGGCCGTGTGGAACAGCCGCTGCCATTTTGTAAGGACTCAGTCCATGCTAGGGTTAGGGGCATCTGGAAGAGATGTCCCTTTCTAACCCTAGCACAGACTTAGTCCGTCCTAGGCAGTTCATCTGTAACGGGCCATACTCTACAAAAGATTATGCTACAACTTCTTTTGCAAGATCTCTTTGCATACTGAGATGTCAGCATAGTTGTGTTAGCACATAAGCAGAGGTGCAATCATGAAATCATTGAACTAATAGAACTGAAAGGAATCCCAACGGCCATCTAATACAATTCTCTGCCACACCTGAGAGATGACCAGTCTCTTGTTAAATGAGAGTACACCATCTTCTGGAATAGTCTCTAGTTCTGGGATAGTGCACTTTTGAATAGCTCTTACTATTAGGAAGTTCTTCCTAATGTTTAGCTGGAATCTCTTTTCTTTTAATTTGAATCCACTAGTACATCTCCTAGTCTCTGATGCAGCAGAAAACAAGCAGCAGAAAACAAGTTTGCTCCATTGACATGACATTAGTTCAGATATTTAAAGATAGCTGTCATGTCGCTTCTTAGACTCTGCTTGTCTTCTTTTCATACTCAGCTCTGTTAGCCCAATGGCTGTAGACACCATAGCGATGGGGGGGGAATAACATGGGAAATTATCATTTCAAGAAAGAAAGCTGCCCTGCTGGCTTTTGTTCTCTGGTGACAGAAATAGTTTTCTCTTTGGATCTCTGTTACACTCCTGAAAGTGCCTTACACTGATGTGACAGAGCATTATTCTGGCATGAATTATCACTAGGATATTGGCTTCAGACAGCAATTGGCCAGAACAGAACATGTGATCCCTGGACTTTAGAAAAGAGCCCAGGGTTCAAAACACAGTGCAGAAATAATCCAGTTTGAGACCACTTTAACTGCCCTGGTTCAGTGCTAGATAATCCTGAGAACTGTAGTTTATTGTGGCCCCACAGATCTCTGACAGAGAAGGCTCAATGTCTCACAGTACTATAGTTCCCAGAATTCCCTAGCATTGAGCCAGGGCAGTTAAAGTGGTCTCAAATGGGATTATTTCTGCACTGTGTTTTGGACTGTAGTTGGGCTCCAATTTCTCCCGAGAAACAGGGGCTACTGATGCTGCTACTGCTCTGTGTCTCTATGCGTGTGTGCGCACCTTCATGTCTTCTGATGACTTATGGTGACTCCATGAATTTCATGGGTTTTCTTAGGCAAGGAATACTCAGAGGTGGTTTTGCCAGTTCCTTCCAGATTTTGAAAATCATTCACACCTTGAACTGTTATATTTACTACATTTGTATTTACAGTATGTTACAGGAATTGATTACCGCTGCTACTACTACTGGGGATCAATTCCTGCAGCAGATTAGGAATGCAAACAACAAATATAAGTGTTCAAGATGTGAATGATTTTCAAAGTTTTCAAGCCACGGGGAGCGCACAGGGTGGAAGGGGTGGCGCATCCCATTCAATTGAATGGGGTGCTCGCCCGTGGTGCCGCGCCACTGCACCGCTGCACCACCGTGCACGAGCCCCATTGTTTCCAATGGGGCTTGAGCATAGGCGGAATTCGCCTTACGCGGGGGGTATCCGGAAAGGATCCCCCGCGTAAGGCGAGGGCCAACTGTACAATGCTGGAAATTTTGCAAGTGGAATAACATATCAATGGGGGGAATTCTCATCTGAAGGGGCAATGCTCTCATTTTGCCCATCTTCCATTGCTGTACTCTGTCCCATAGCTGAATCCTTTGTGCATTGCTGCTTAGTTAACTCAGGGGTGCACAAATCCTTTGGCAGATTCCAGGTCAGTACAACATCTCAAAGAAGTGGTTCATAATCAGCCAGGTAGCGGGTACTCAATACTGTCAAGTTGCAGGACCAAGCCAGACTTTGGGGGCAGACTTGCGTTTCCTACAGAGTTGAGGGGAAACCACATGTGAGATGGAAATGAAGGGTTACAGTATCCTCCCCCCCCCCCGCTGTGTTTTGCTTGCCAGTTCCATGTGGCAGAGTTTCTAAGACCGATCTCTGTTGCAATGAAGAAAAAAGAATCTGTAAGGAGAATGTTACAAGAGATACTGCCAAAGACTAACCATATCACTAAGTGACCTCTTTGGCCTGCAAATAATCATGACTCTGCCCCACCTGACCAAGTATCAAAAGTCTATTGTAAGGCCTGTGAAAAACAAGGCAAAAGTGACCCCTAGTGTTGGTTTGCAAAGTTTTCATTTGCTACAAATAGGAATGGAAAGAATTTTATTAGATTGGCATGTCTTGCTGAAAATATTCATTTTCCATCCCTGAACACTAAAAGACAGCCTTCCTCTGAAATACACACCTTTGTACGATCTGTGGTGCATTTCTAAAAATGCACAGAAACTTGCATACATTTTAAACATAAAAATGCCTAAAAATGGATACAAGGGGTGTATGCATCCATTTTAAAGCATATTCATGTTTGAAATGTATGCACTGTCATATTTTGGAAGGGACACTCCTAATTAATGATTTCATCCCACTTTTGCATCTTGCTGCTTTTAAAATGTCATGGTTTCTCTCCTCCTCCCACATTCCTTCTTTGTCCTTGTTTCAACTGCTGCAATTGAGTCCAAAGCATCACAGTAGTCTTTGCTCAGTTAGCTCAGCATGGGGAAAAGGAGAGGAGTCTTGCAATTCCCAGTTGGCTCAGGCAAGAGCAAACTACTGCAATCTCCCCTCATTAATAGCCTTTGCCCTCTTGACCACACTCTGATGTTGCTTGACCACATGTGTCGCTGTTTCCATCTATGAAATGTTGGAGGATATGTGGGTACATTTGGAGAAATAAAATCTTCTAGCCTGATAAGAATCAAGAGCTTTGTCAGAATGCAGGTAGAATTCAGAGAAACAACAAAGTCAAAACTGAGAGATTATCATGTTTCCAACTGACAACTATTTAAATAACATGTGGATTTTTTCCCATCCTGTTTTATAGATAGTAGGATCAAGAGCTTGGGAAAGTTCCTTTTTTGGAATATATCTCTCAAAACCATCTATCCTTGGGTTCTCCTGGAAACCCTACACTAGAGTGGGCAACTGTGTACACTCTACAATGCTGATTCACAGACTCGCCAGAGGACTTTGGAGGGTTATAACCTCACCAGCCACCACCCCAAATGTTTTTAGAAACATTTTTGCTGCAATGCCCCCAACTGAGGCATGACCCACTGATCTGCTGTGATTTTAGGATCAGCAGAGGTTTCCCCTAAAAATAGGAAGTGACCTGGATGCAAACTGGAGATCGTCTCTTATTTTAAGAAAGGTCTTTTTGCAGCCTAAAATGGCCCGAGGGGCTTGAAAACATTGCAGAAGTATTCCCATGCTTCCTATACGGTATTTAGAAGCATATAGATGAAAAAATCATTTCCCCCAGAACCAGATTAACGATGAAGTAGAGTACAGGGGATGACTCTGCTAATCTTTGCCATGCTGATAAAAAAGGCTTCAAAAGATTATTCATGTCAACCAGGGATGGGAGTCTGCAAGCCCAGGAGCAAATTCCACACTTCCTAGAATCCCAGTTTGGCTTTATGGGCTTCACCAGTTGGCTCCTCCTTTTGCTCCATGACAATGTCATCTGCTGGTTTCCTAGCTTTTATATTGATTTCCCCCCTCCGTTCTAAAAGGTGAAAAACCTGTGTAGTCTAACGGTTTCAGCACTGCACTGCAACTATGGAGATCAAGATTCAGTTCGCCACTCAACCATGGAAACCCACTGGGTGCCCCTGGGCATGTCATACACTCTGAGTCTCAGAAAAACCATGAAAGGTTCGCCTTAGGATCACCATAAGTTGGGAAACAACTTGAAGCAACACAACAACTCTATGATTGTATGATTCTAACAATAACAGCAAGGATTTGTTGCTAGTGGTAAAGTCTTAAGCTAAAATATTGTGGTATTTTTGGTTGCACCTTCTTGCTTTTGATCCTTCCCAACCCTATAATGCAGCCCACAATATTTTTTTTTCCTGAAACTGAACGTGATGTCCCTCTTGACATCATACCCTTCACAGATGAAGACTGAGATGTATATGTCAGGCAACATTAAAGTGTGATCAAAATGGCAAAAATAATTAAGGAGGAAGAGGTTTGCTTTTGCCTGAGCCTAATGGGAAAGGCAAGATTCTGTCCCATCTCTCCTCTTTTCTCCCACTTGCAGAATATATTAAGTGAAAACTACTAAGGACAGTGAATCTGCTCTAGCTTTTAGTTCAGATTTTAAAGATGCTGGATCCATGATGCTGGATCTTGTGCAAAAATAGATTCACCATTTTGGACAGTATCTTTAGAATTCAATTAGAAATGTGGAGTGGATTCAATGCACTGTTGAAATGGAAAGCATCAGCAGCCAATATACTGAGCTCTTTACACTCTTCTTCCAGCTTCAGGCACCATTTTGGCTCAGTACACCATCCAGTAAGTGATGCATAGGCAGGGATGGATGAGAACTCCATGTCTGTTCAATTTTGCAACAAATTTACCAAAATCCACCAATTCCTTCATATTTGATATGGAAAGATCTTGAGATTTTGAGAGAGAAAAAAAGGAAAGTGGAGAGAAACCAAACTAACATCAGGTCCAGGATTTTAAATGCTTAACTCTGAAAATCTGGGCTTGAATCCTTGTGTACTGATCTATGTTTGTGATACTAAATTAAGAATGGCACTTTTTTTTTTTTTTTTTATTTTTTTTTTGTGCTGAATGATCTTCAACTTTAATATCTATATGACAAGCAGGTGCAAAAAATGTCCTTCTCCATGGTAAGAGCAGCTGTATGCATTTTGGATAGTGTGAATCAGACAAAATTTTATAT
This sequence comes from Sceloporus undulatus, assembly GCF_019175285.1. Classification (NCBI taxonomy): domain Eukaryota; kingdom Metazoa; phylum Chordata; class Lepidosauria; order Squamata; family Phrynosomatidae; genus Sceloporus; species Sceloporus undulatus. The sequence goes on from NC_056524.1 coordinate 22,341,184, forward strand.
CAGTTCATTTTGGATGAATTTACCAGCATTCAAAATTTCTTCATATGAAACATGGAAAAAATGGTAGATTCCTGTTAGAGACAAAACTCTTTAAAGGGGCTGTGTGAGAAAGTAGGAAGGTGGTTAGGAGAAGGATCATAAAAGAAGAAAAAAGTTTGGGATGGATTTTAACAGTATGTGTGCATGTTTGTGTGTGTGAGAGAGAGGGAGGAGGAAAAATAATTTGTAAACATCTGAAATTTCCGTGTCAACATTTATATGCTTTATTTTTTAGTTTAAATAGAAATTGCTTTGAGCAAATAAGACCCATCATTAATGCACATTTCTATGGGTTATTCAGCAATGTATAAAAACAGAGAACAAAGAAGAGACATAACCAGTACCTTAAATGCAGCATATGCTGAGAATTTCCAGAAGGTATTAGAATAAATACAAAATAGGTGAAAAAATGTAGTGTAGTATATAGCGATGGCTCAAGTTTCAATAGTTCCAAGGAAGGAAATAATTCCACTAATTAGTAATAGTGTTGAGATGTTGGCGTTCAATAGTTCCTCAAGCATGCCCAAATACCTCTCCCCTCCACTTTGTTTCTCCATCAAAATGGCAGCAGTAACTCATACCACATCACTTCCTGGTGCCATTTTGGAGGAGAAACAGAGGGGAAAGAATATGCTTTATACCTGAGGCCTGAATACCACTTGGTAATGCATCCGAAGAAGTGGCTTGACATCCACAAAAGCTCATGCAAAAAATAAAAAACTAGTTAGTCTTAACTAGTTTTTAAAGGTATTGCCACATTTCATTTAACCCTCCCCTCCCTTCCTCCTTTTTATTCTGCAAACTAACATGGGTGCTATGGATGAGACATTTGGATTATCTTCACCGAAAAATTATGTCATTAAAAATATATTGTAGGGTTCAGGAGAGGTTGAAAGACTGAGAGAGACTCCAAGGCCCCAAAAGTGGCCCATATCCAGTGACTGTATGTGTTCTAGGGGTTGGACCTTCCCCACCCCTGCTGTATAGGCACTCTGTCTTAGCTGGGATATCAGAAGAACTTGGAAATGTTACTTTTTTGGACTCTTTTGAGAACCTCTCAAGCTGGGATGGGCCACTAGCTCCTGTTTCTTCTTCCAGCCCAATGTGACAATAATATACAATTCGAAGAGCACCGGTGGTTAGAACACCACAAATTCTGGAAGGGACACTTTGTGTCACTGCTACTGCCCAGCATTTCTAGTCACCTTGGGAGGAGCAACAAAGGAACCATTTGCAAACCATCTAGTCTGGAGAGCAGACAGTGGCTTGCCAGGTGTTTCTGGGAGCTAACATCTCAAAGGTAGATTCTTCTAGCTCTGCAAGTGGCCAGCCAATGTTTTAAATAAATAGATGAACAAATACAATCTGGTTGGTGCAGACAGGAGAAAGTGCAGGGGAAATGGAGCATTAAAATACAAGGAAGAAAAGCATGAAGAGACACTCAAGTGACACATTACACAGTTAAGCAACCTCTGGATTTTCTGGAGATTTTGGGATGACTTCACCCTAAAATGTGCTAAATTTCTTTCTCTAGGTGCTAATTGATCTTCAGCTCTTGAATACTATAATGGTACAGAGGCAGTCTTTCCATCAGAACCTGACATTAAGGTTGTCTTCTTCCTCACTTCTAAATAGTGTAATGCCCTACAAAATGCTATGAAATACAAATGCTATCACTTTTTCATATAACTCAGTTCCAGACTGATGTTTGTTTTACTAAACATTTCCATATATACAGTATAAAATCAGTGGCTGAATTGCCAGGGCTTGTTCACAGAATCAAGCTTCTAGGCTAAAAACAACAGCAAAAACTCTTTAACACCCACAATCTTATTTTTCATAGGCAACAACTCATTGTACAGTTCAGAACTTGGCTCAATATGATCAGCACCAGAAAATTGAGTTGGTGTTCAGGACCCGAATAATTCTTTCACTCCAGATGCTGAATTCAAACTGCAATGCTCCATTGAAAAAGTATATATAACCTGCAGGAGAAGAAAAGTAGTAAGATTTTAAAAATCCACATTTTATGATGTTATTATTTGTTTCATTGACACAACTTATTACTTGTTTTCAAAATACAATGGCTAGGGTTGTGAGTTCTTTTTTTCATTTGTGAGAAAGGAAGATGGCTCCCAATTTCCTTTTCCTACTGGAGACCCTTGTGTCCACTGACTGGAAGACCCATGAGAGCCTACTGAACCATATGGAAGGATGCAGGGGGAAAAAGAAATTGGTGGAAATGTTTTCCTCCATTTTTGGCCACTTAATCTTGGATTCATCCGTGAACAGAATCAATTCTTTCATTATCTGAAGCCTAGTTCAGACCCAAGCTCACATTGCTGAAACTACATCAATAAGGGTGTTTTGGAGAGAGAGAGAGACCTGAGAGTTTTATTTAGTATTTAAAATATCTTTAGTATTTTAAAATATGTTTTCCCCAGCTGGCAAAACGATTTGTTGATTAAGACACTGGAGTAGGCTTTCACAGCCTCCTGGTATTCCCAGGCAGGGACATCCACACCTATTTTATCTATGAATTTATACCCTGCCAAATATTACATAAAACTTTTTTAAGAGGAAGCCACAGTCCTGACTTCGCAAGACCTGAGTTGATCATTTTGGACCTTGAAGGTCTCTTATTCATTGGGTTGCCATAAGTGAAAGTTGATGATAAATAACAGCAACTTGAGAGTATGTATTTTCCCTGGAAAACGATTAACCATCCATTATGAAGCCTCGCCCTCCCTCCAGTCCATCTGCCTTGGTCCAGGCCTTGGAGGTAGAGAGGAACTGCTGGACCTCTTACCCTTTCCCTCCACCACTCCCTTCTCCTTCTGTGTCATGTCTTTTTAGATTGTAAGCCCGAGGGCAGGGAATCGTCTAACTAAAAGATTGTATGTACAGCGCTGTGTAAATTTACAGGGCTTCATAAATAAAGGTTAATAATAATAATAATAATAACAGTTAAGACAATGATGGTGAGGCACCATCAACACTGCCAGAATCAAAGGGGTTTGTTGCACAGCTCTTTCCTGTCCTTTCCTCCTGAGCTAGGCGCAGAATGAAAACTTTTAAACCTGTATTTTATTGCACACATTTGTGCGCAGGCAGGCAGGAGTCCTGTACCTGATCATGGCATCTTGTACCTCATTTGGGCTTCTCCTATACCTTGCAAGGAACAGAAAAATCCTGTTCTTTCAAAAAGTGCAGGAGAAGTCTGGATCAGGTACAGGATGCCACGATCGAGTATGGGATGCCTCCTCTCTGGGTATGGAGGTGTGTGATAAAATCTGCATTTAAAAGTTTTCATCCCATGCCTAGCTCAGGAGGAAAGGATGGAAAAGGGCAGTGCGATAAACTCCAAAGCCAGAAGGAAGATCTTTACACCTACTATGCCAGGGCATTAACACATGAGCCCCATTCTTGCTGCAATCATACTTGTTAAAGAAAACAAAATTATACCTCTTTGTGAGCAGCTATTATCCCATGCCTTCTCGGTCATGTGACTCAGGCTGCTTCTGCCATCATGCTCTCTTGCTTAGCCCTCCTTAAGCCTGCCTCCCGGACCTGTGCCCTACCCAGCATGTCCTTTGGCATATTTCAATTTAATATTTATTTTCACTTTTTCATGCAATTCCAGAGCTCTGCTACCATGATTTAAATTTTTGAACAAGAAATAGAAAAAAATAAAAGCAATCAGCTTGCTTAGGAAAAGCAAAGGGAAGAGGAGGACATGGGGAGATCAGGGGACACTGACACTATTTGACTGCTAATATTGCAACTGCCCCAGCAACAACATTTCGCACTTGGGGGCTAGCATGATCACAAGCTCATTGACAGGTTCCTGTTTTCCTCCATTTTGGCCACGTAAACTTGGATTCATCCATAAACAGAATCAGCCCTTTCTTTATCTGAAGCCTAGTTTAGAGCCAAGCTCAATTAAGACAATGAAACCAGGAAGTCCCTGTCAATGAAAACAGACACCCTAAAAGGCTTTAGAGACATAGCAGCTATGGGTCGGAGGTGTCACTTTCCCCCCCACTTCTAATTGCAGTTCAGAAGCCACATGTGATCAAGTCCTTAGATGTATGGGCGCCTTGGCTTCTTCAGACCATCCTTTCCCAGGCCCATATATCCATCACATTTCTCAATGAGCTGTAAGTGCATCAATTATGGCAAACATCTAGGAGTGGAAGGGGATATCTCATTAATGTGGTCTGGCTCCTGGTTTGAGGGGATCCTGGGCAAAGTGCTTTATGGTCAACACCTTCTATAAATGGGATTGGTGTAGTTGCCTTGGCAGTTAAGAGCAGGCTGCCTAACACTGCTTAGAGCAGTGAGACAAAACACACACACACACAAGCAAGTCCTCATGGGCAGATATCACTACTGGGGCACTTTGGGGGCAATAGTAATTTCCCAAGTATGGCAGATGCCAACTCCATCCCTGAGCAGAAAGACATACCATTTTTCTGATAGGCTGCATCCACTCGGTGACCAATTCCTGGGAAATCGTCCTCGATAAATCTAGGGTAGTCTTTCTCCATAACCTGGCTATTTTCATCATAGCTACAATAAAGAGGACAAAACAAATTATAAACAAACACATATCTATTCATTTACTGTCTTGAGCAGTGTGGCTATGTTTCACGCATTAGCACAACAAAACACAAACAATGTAAAATCCAGATGAAGAAAAAAAATAACAGAAGTGGCAATATAAAACAGCAGGCTATAAATGCAACAAAACCAGTGCCCAGTTCAGTGGTGGTGTATATACATTTCACGCACAAGGTAGTGGAGATACTTAGATCTTTTCTGGGAGGTAATTTCCTCAGATTTTTGAGGTTGTAGAAGAGATTCTGCATGGTGATGCACACCTGACAACACAAAGAAACCACACAGTGGAGCCTACTCAGTTCATCCACAGGACTTCCTGTTGAGGGCTTCACACAGGCTTGGGAACTTATTGCACTGCAGATGTTCCTGACCTTCAGTTCTGATGCTAAGCACAACTAATTGGAACTGCAGTCCAACAATATCTGATAGATCACACATCGTCCACCCTCCCCACCATGTTAAAAAGAGACTTAATACCTTTATAGATCATAAGGTCTACCAAAAAAATATGAGTTAAAATAATTCCAGAAGAATTTCTGCTCCAAATATTTGAATTAAAGAAGCCAAAACAAGGAAGGCGGGGAAAGCCAGACTTATTCATACTTAGATAAAACTCATTAAAATCAGATGAACTTAAGAAAGTCATAAGGACCAGAGTAAGAACTGGCCCATGGATCAGGAGATGATTGAGTCAGTTTAATTGGAGTAGGTCAATGTCTTCAGAATCTACCTTTGGAAAGCATCTAAAATCACAAGACTTCATCAATATATCCATGAAAGCTTGGGGAAGTGATTTTGGGGGACTAGAAGACCCCTAGTCAGTTTGGCCAAAACATCTCGATCCAAACCATAGAGTAAAAGATGTTTGGTACAATATGTCAGTGCTGGTTCTGTACCATTGGAAGAGTGAGAAAGAATAAGAGAAAAATATATTATGTCACTGGTCTAGCAACACCAACATACCTCCAGTATTTTTCACCAACAAAAAAGAGAGTTTTGCCTGTTTCGCTGATGTGGACAGCTGCATCTATCGCCTTCACAGATCTTGGCAAACCCAGTTCATAAATTTTCTTTGGGTAGCCTTCTACTATGTCATAGCCATTTAAAGCCCAGAATTTCCGGCCTGTGAAGGAGTGGGAACGAAGTATTAGACTTAAACCTAGATTTGCCTCCACCTTCAGATACAAGCTGATCATAATATAACCTCATATACAGTATATCAATGCCTCAGTCCTAGTCTCCTTCTGGTAAATGAGATAGAGAATGATTTTGTTCTCAAAGGGGTGATGGATGAGACTGGTAAAACACCTGCCTCAGGCACTTTATACACATTATGCTGGCATTGGAAGATTACCAGAGCTGAGCACATTTAAGTTCGATTCAATGAAATGCCACTATAGAAAGACTACAGAAAGACAAAATATGTTTTTCCCCCTTCAAAGCTTATTTTAATCATATGCAAATATTTGCACATTGTGGCTGCAGTCCACTGATCCCTTACAGGGACAATAAGATGTTTTTGATTTCTGTAACGAAAGTACACATATTATAAAATGTAGGACAGATACAAAGCTAGCATACAAAATATCCCTTTCACTGCAACCAATGGGAGGAAATTTGTAAAAGGAAAAAAAATGAGAAAAGACACAAGACAAAAGAAACTAAATGAGGGGAAAAAACCAAAACCAACCCATCACCATTTTACTGTCCTTCCACTCTGTAGCAGTTATTGTACCAATTGATTAATGCATTTTTTTAGTTGGATGCCCCTCCCCTAAAACCACAAAATCCCCATTTTTATTTTATTTTATTTTTAAAATCTGCTTTTTTCAGCACAGTATTCAAGATCGCTTACAACCATTTAAAAACATAGTACAATGAAAAAACAATGGCGGGATACAAACCGCCGCTTTGCGGCGCTCCCCCGCTGGCACCATTTGCTCCACGCGGGAGCCGCAGCAGCCAAACCGCGCAACTGCTGCGCGGAGCAAAAAAGAAGCTCCATTTCGGAGCTTCTTTCTGCGCCGCCTCTATGATGTTGCGAGGCGCCGCAGGCGCATTCGCGACGTCATAGGCGCCGCGACACGTCTGGACACTATGCGTCCAGTATGGAAAGATGGTGGCGCCCATGTGGAAGGGGTGCCGCCATCTTGTACGTATTGTATACGTACTAGGGTTAGGGGGGTGCGGAAGCACCACCCCTTCCTAACCCTAGTATGTATACAATACGTACTATATGGCGGTGTGTATCCCGCCAATGAATACAAAAGATAAAACACAACCAAACCAGAGTTCTATTTTAAATGCAGACATTAAAAACACAAGTTAAGCACAGTTTTATAAAACACATTTATCGCATTTAAAATGTGGTTTTAAAAACATATTTAAATGTAATAAAATAGAAATAAAACACTCCATCTGTCACCATAAGTTAAAAACCAAATGCCTCCCTAAATTAAAAAGACCCAAACCACGTAGAACTTTAAAGTACTTTGAATTCTGCCCAGAAATGGATTGGCAGCCATAATATGCATTTGATTTAAAAAATAGTCACTCTCTTCATTTCACATTAACTATAAGTAGAAGGGTTGGAAGTTCTAATTGCTGAAGATGGGAAATTTTCTTCAAATTCTCACACAATTTCCTTCTGGCTTTTCCCTATAATGCATGGAACAGGGATTTCGCTACTTCCTACTCTCTGCAGGAACTTACCTCTAAAAAGCAACACATGATCATTCTCAGAATTTTCGTATGCTGCATCAATCTTGCTGGGGATTTCTGGCCAAAAGGACTTAATTTGTACCAAATCTGCATCAACCATCTGAGGATGTAGGCGCCAGAAGAACCTGTGACAAGAAGAAAAACATCAGAAATTGAGAAACTGAACAGCCCTTTCAATTAGTGCGTAAATTAACTTGCTGAGACCAGTTCTCAGGTCATGCTGCATCATACAAATAAATATCATAGTTGTTAATTATTCTGATTGTAGACATTCAATGTACAAAGCCTATTTCTTGCCTAGAACATATTCATCAAATGTTTGTATGAGTTACAGATAAACTAGGATGGTAGACTCACTCCAAAGCATGACTAGCATTGAACGATTGTGAGAGTTGTTGCCTAAAACATGGGGGCTGGAAAAGAATGTTTCTTGGTCTCTGAAGAACATATTGAGCTAGTTTCTAAACCCTTTCCTCTCTAACAGTACCTTCCTTGGGGGTGGCTATGAATGCGTCCATGGATCAGGAGCTGAAGAAGAAGATGAAACAGAAGAGGCAGCTGGGCCTAAGGCGGGCTATAAATAAACCATTTATTTATTTATTTATTTAAGTATGTCCAAATGGCCAGTCTAGTTGGACCAGTGCCTTTAGATCTCTTGGGAAAATGTCTGATACCATGAGCTGTCTTTATTATAGCCACCTCCTGAGTGGCTAGAGGGACTCCAAATGAACAATAAGGGGAGAGAAGGTCATCTTCCCATTGTCAGGTCCACCTGCACCAAGAGTCAGCTGTTGTGGTGGAATCTGAGCAAATTGGTATACAGTCAGCCCTCCTTATCCACAGATTTTTTATCCATGGATTCAAGCATCCATGGCTTGAAAATATTCAAAAGAAGTATAAATTCTAAATAGCAATCCTTGAGTTGCCATTTTATATAAGGAACACCATTTTACTATGCCATTGGATTTAATGAGACTTGACCATCCGCAGATTTTGTTATCCACGGGAGGTCCTGGAACCAAACCCCTGCAGTTAACAAGGACCCAGTGTAATTTTTCTAAAGCAGCTATATAAAAATACAGCCACGTTAATAAAAAAAATAGCCTGCTATTGTACAATCTGACATTCTATATGCCAGTAAGAATTATTTATTACTGTTAAGAACATGGGCCAGTGTGGTGTAGTGGGTTGAGCATTGGACTATGACTCTGAAGACCAAGGTTCAGAGTTCGGCTTAGCTCACTGGATGATTTTGGGCAAGTCACACTAGCTCAGCCTTAGAGGAAGGGAAGAGCAAACCCCCTTGAACAAATCTTGCCAAGAAAACTCCATGATATATGTTTACCCAAAGGTCATCATAATTTGGAAATAACTTGGAGGAACACATACAAACCTTGATTTGGTGGAACTGAATGACTAGTTGGCTGTACTTGGTCTGAAGGATTTGAACTCATCAAAAGCAATACTAAAGCAATTTGGTTGTATAATTAATCATGGCTCTCTTTATGGACCAAAAACACACAGAGTACTGTATATGGATAAGAGCCTATACATATAAATGAAACACTATTTCATTTGGCTCTTACCTGTCCTTAAAGATCATCATTTCTCCTCGAAGTTCTGTGATAGCATCAAGAGTCAGGTTTGGGCTACATTTCTCAGGAGTTTTGGGGTGATCATCAGGATGAGGATCATGGTCTCCTTTGCCTGTCCAGAAATACAGTGTGTTAATGGTGTGCAAAATTGTTTTAATATTATATAGGATGACATGAGAAAAGTATGTAATAGTTCTTCTTGGAGGCTTTCCAGGACACTTGTAGCCAATTAGGTACATGAAACATATCCCTCTTCAGCTTCCATTGAATTTGAGGGGGGGTGTTTTTAAAAAGAAGCAGAAGGTCAGTTTAAGGAGGCCTGTAGCCCCATTGGGCTTGAAAGAGGACCTGTGGGGAGGCAGTGGGGAATCTGTAATGGAATGTGTTTCAACATGGGATGGAATGTGTTACACTTGCAGAACCAGCAGCAATAACATTAATGGCAGACCTAAGGGCTAAAGCAACAAGGAAGGAAATATGTTCCTTTTTGCCAGTGTGTTATGGGATGATTGAGAAATATATGGGAAAAGGTCTAGTTAATATTTAAACAACAAAGAGGTAGAAACATAAAAGAGAAAAACTAGAGGGTAGATGCATATGCCAAATATGAATAACATTTGTTATTTCTTTGTATGTCTGCTATAAGAAACTTGTGTGTTTTACCTAAGGCAAGAGGTGGGTCTCAAAGCTGCTAGCAACCTTATGTTTCAGGATAGGGGAGCTCTCCATTTGGTCTTCATCTCACAAGGCAAATTATACAAGCACACCTACCAGAAATTGATTAAGCTTGTATTTTCCATTTTGAGACTGAGTTTAATTGCAAATCTTACACCTTAAAGGTTCTAGTAAAAATTTGGACTTTGATCCTTCGTCCCAGCTCACACACCCATCCTTATTTTTGTACTACTCAGTTTTGAATAGTTTTGAAGGACATGAAAGTTTGCATGCTATTGAGGAACGTTGTTGTGTACCTTCAAATCATTTCCAACTTATGGCAACCCTAAAGTGAACCTGTCATGGGGTTTTCTTGGAGAGGGTTTGCCTTTGCCTTCCTCTAAGGTTGAGAGAATGTGACTTGCCAAAAGTCATCCAGTGGGTTTCCATGGCTGGATGGGCATTTGAATCCTGGTCTGCAGAGTCATAGGCTGTATCCACACTGCAGAAATAATCCAAGTTGACAACATTTTAACTGTCATGGCTCAGGATGCTCAGAATGCTATGGAATTCTAGGAACTGTAGTTTTGTGAACTATTTAGCCTTCTTTGTCAGAGACCTCTAGTGCCACAACAAACTACAGTACCATCCCCAGAATTCCATAGCACCAAGCCATGGCAGTTAAAGTGATGTCAATCTGGATTATTTCTACAGTGTGGATGCAACTATAGTCAATGCTCAAATCACTAAACCATGCTGGCTCTGTGGAATTATTACTGGTCCTAATAAAGACATTGCTTGCCTTTGAATGTTTTAAATTTGTTTTGATTTTGTCCTATATATTAATATTTTAGGTGATGACAGCACAGCTTTGAAGTGGATAAACTGGTTTGTAGGATCTAACACAGGGAATGATCATAAGAAGCTGTAATTCTGTGCAAGCAATGCAAAGTCATCCAATGGGATATCAGGCTGTTAAACAGGCTCCACTGAGGAAACTGATTGCTGGTAAGTTCCATTCCTGAATTAGAAGTGTGCAGAAAGAGTTGAGACAAAAGCCAGACGTACCATAAAGAACCTGGATTCCTTGTACATCATCATCTGGAAGTAAGAAGCCAGTGTTTCCTGTATATGTGTAAACTGGATACATCAATGCTCCAGGGTCTCTGGAGTGCTCAAGTCCCAGAGAATGACCAAACTCATGGGCAGCCACAAGAAACAAGTTATATCCTAGGAGACACATGCCATGTATTAAGGAAACATTAACGTTTATACCACACAACAGCACTAACCTGATCCTGTTAATTAACACAGTTTTTGCAACATATGTTTCCCAGTTTTGGGGGGAAAGCAGGATATAAATAAATATAATAATTAAAAAGTGATGATGAAAATATTAATGCTTCATAGAACTATTCACTAATTTTCTTCTTCTTTTTTCTTTTTTAGTAGGGCAGTGGAAATGTGTCTCTCACTGAAGTGAATTAACTGAACAGGATTTGGGGGAAAAGTTCCTAGAATCCTCCAGCCTGCATAGGCACTGGTGATACTGGCTAGGAGTTTTAGGACTGGTAGTCCAAAAAGTAATGTTTCCAAGTTCTAAACTGAACAGTAAACTAGCACATACATAGCAGTCTAGTGCTAATGCTTAGTGCTAATGAAGTCAAATTGAGGCTCCAATCCCACATGTATTTATATGGGACTAAGGCTAGTAAATTCATAGAATCATAGAGTTGGAAGAGACTGCAAGGGCCATCCAGTCCAACCCCCCTGCCATGCAGGAAGTCTAAATCAAAGTATCCTCAATTAATTGGAACACACTTCCAGGTTAAATTGAATGCCATCAGGGATGCTTCAGAGGATATGCAAGGCTGCAGGAAGAAGGAACAGCAAGTAAACCATAATCAAAATGATCTGTTTAGTTTGCTGTTCAGTTACTTATTAATATAAACAACTGTGAATCACAGATATCTGAGCAAAGTGAAAACGTTATTGTCTGTAATTCACTAGTTGAACATTATCTAGCATTGTGGTCAAATATTATTTAAAAACAACAACCCACAAGGTGCTAGATGTACTTTAGAGTGCATGTTACCATTGGAATCAGTTGACCACAGCTCATCTTCATCAAAATGGGCATCTCCTCCAGAATTTGGTCCAGGAGGAAAAGCATGAGCCAAGAGTCCAGAAGGTCCATCAAAGGGATAGAAATCACCATGTTCTGCAAATATTTGAAAGAACCATAAATATGATGAGCACACTTAACTGATAATAAAATGAAGAAGTAGAACAACTATTAACATGCAAAGCCATTTCTCCCTTATTACCTCTCCTTCCAAAGGAGATCATGATATCAGCAGTACCACTGCGAATTCTTGTAAAGTTGAGCGGTGTCACATCAGACCAAACCTTGAAAGCTTTCCTGAATGCTCTGTCCACTTCAGACTTTTTCAGGTCAGGGGTGTAATTTACAATCCTGTGAAACAAAAACAATTGGATCAGAAATGTTGCAAAATGCTCCTGTGATCTGCTTTCCCCCATTACCTATTTAGCAAATATAAACATACAAATGTATGTATCAGAATTACCTTTTGGAAGTGTCTGTAAAGGACAAACTCCACACACAATTAAGATGGCTTGCTTCTTTTGATTCAGTTAAACTAATGGCATAATCCTAAACTTGTTTTTTTGGTGAACCGGCTTTCTAGTATCCAAGCATGCAATGATTACACACACTATGTTAGCCATGTCTTCTCAAAAATAAGAGCATACAACTTCACTAAAGGATATTGTTGGTTCCATTTCTGCTTTCCCTACTCAGAAAACCCAGGTGTACTTATTCTTTGATACCTCTTACTATTTATAAATGGGCGCATGAAACAATGTCATACAGGACCAGCAGGGGTGTAGCATGGGAGAAAATGAGTACATTGCCCTCCCAAATAAGGATTCTGTCTGCGCTCCCAATGAAAGGATGCTCATTCCTTCTTAGGTCAGCTCTGAAGTTTGCTTGTCTTATTTCTGCCCTTACAATGATATTTTCTTTCAACCCCCAAATCTATAGTATTGCAACAATTTAACATTTCAGATGATGATTTAAAAATATATTATAGATGTCGGTAGAAATGGGGCAGAAAAAATAATCAAAGGAATGCAAACACAACAAATATAAGAGTGCTAAATGTGAAATTTTTCATAAATTTCCTAGAAATTTGGGGCATAAGGAGAATTTAATGGGGAGGGCAGATTTTTTATTTATTTAGGAAGGCAATTCATTTTGCCCTCCCCTCTATTTACTATAAATCTGAATAGTGACATACAGTGAAAGACATGTGGCCTTTGTAGGGCCAGGGGGAAGAAAATATAAAAGGTTTATAAAAGTTGCACAATGCCTTCCATTTGCAGTTCATATGGATGAAGAGTGTAGCCCTAGAATAACTAAGGCCTGTTACAGACTGCCAAAATACAGCTGCTTCGGGTCTCTTTGGAGGTATGCTATTTAAATGATGCATGGGTCCTAAGAGTCTGGAGGTTGCGCCAAAGCCACACTCCATTCCTAAGCACTGGAGTGCAGCTTTGGTGCAGCTTCCGGATTCTTAGGATGCATGCATCATTTAAACAGCATACCTCCAAAGAGACCTGAAGCAGCTTTATTTTGGCAGTCTGTAACAGGCCTTTATGATGTTGGTGCAATGATACAAAAGTACAAGGTAGATACAACCACACTGAAAAAGAAGTGGTTGAAAAGGGTTTTTAAATGAAACAAGAAATAGCAAACCTTAAGACTCTGGAGAATTTGCGTTAGACAACATTTGTCTGTTTTAGCATAGGGTATTTTCTTTTATCTTTTAAAAATATATACTAACAGTGCATTGTTTTGTTCTGATACCACAAAAAGAGATGTCAGAACCTAGAGCCAGTTTTCTTACCTGTATGTTAAATTATTCTGTGGCCATTTCAGCTTTCGAGGGAAAAAGTTGTATTCCCCCACATCAGGAACACCACAGCGTGGCTGTTGCATCAGCTCATATGTGTCTTCATCTAGTTTGCCTGTGACATCCAGTCCAAAAAATGCTTGCATTTCTCGAAGTTTGGAAGCAAATGTACCAGCTGATTTTCGCAGCAGGCCAGCAGGATTGGACAGGAGATTGTAATGGGTCTTTAGATAGCGCTGAACAGAGACAAAACAACACTTAAGACTTTCAATTTGCTAAGAAACCATAGTTCATGACAGAGGAGGAGGAGAAAAATAAGGGCTTCATCATTGTTATACAAGTTGACATAAGCAGAAAGACAAGTCTCTGTTTTGTGCAGCTTGCAAGAGAGGACAACAGAGAGAAATGGAGAAGACTGAAGTAACAGAGTAAAATTTTTGTATAGGGAGACCGGTACTATACCTCTGCAAACTCAAAATCTTGCTTTGTGAACTCATCGCTATCATCTTCGTCCGATATCGGTAGTCTATAACACCATGAAATGCCCAGCAACAGGGAAAAGGCAGCTGCAGCACTTAGATGCATTCTGCTGGATGAATACTAAACTTTCTGAAGTCTGATGGTTTAGCCTGTAACACAGTTGATTTTTATAGAGCTACCCAAGTGAGTCATCATCTCTCAGAGACAATTTTCAACTTCCGAGAGACTGTAAAGTAAACATGCTTACACTGCTCTTCCCTTCCCACCTTTTTTCACCCAAGAAGGCTTGGGGTTTGAGGAATCCTCTCTCCCACCAGTGGCTTAAAACATGATCACAGTCAGCATATTCCCAGGTATTGTGAGAAAGACTGAGCAGAGCAAACCAAGCATTTTTTTATTACTCTGCTGTAACTGATTTGACCTACATTTATTTGCTTTTTAAAACAATAAGCTCCCCTCTTTTGTTCTGTAAAACAAGTATGGTCTATGCAATGGGATTAGATAATTGGCAAAAGTACTTATTTGTTTTGTTTTGCATATTCCTACCAATTCGTTTCCAAGCACAATGCAAAGTGCTGGTTATGACTTATAAAGCCCTACACGGCTTAGGTCCAGATTAATTGAGAGACCATGGCGCGTTACAGACTGTCGAAAAGCAGTGGCCTGCACCCGCCCTTTTCCCCGCCGGATCGGGGCCTCAGCAGCCAGAGCGGCAGCCGCTGAGGCCCCGATCCGCCGCTTTCCAGGCCGCGGGGAAGCGACAAAAGGCCCCTTCCCTGAGGCCTGGAAAGGGGTGTCCTTGGGGCTTCAAGCCCCAAGGACATCCCGCAGCGCTGGGGAGGAGAAAGGGGCCGCTTGGCCCCTTTCTCCCTTGCGTCGCTGGGCGCAGCCATCTAAAGGCTGCGCCCAGCGACGCAAGACCAGGAAGGAGCTCTGTTTTGGAGCTCCTTCCTGCTCCGATGAAAGGGCACACTAAGCGCCCTCGCGCGGCGCGACGGCGCCACATCCGCACCACCTCGTTTGGGGGCGGCACATTCGTGATGCCATCATGGCGGCCCCCATGTAGATGGGGCACCACCATCTTGTACGTCCTCAGGACGTATTAGGCTTGGGGGTGTCAAGAAGTAACGCCCCTTTTTAAACCTAGGACGTCCTGAGGACGTCCCTTATGGCGGTTTGTAACGTGCGCATATCTCCCCATATGAACCAGTTAAAGCCCTAAGATCTTCAGGAGAAGGCTTTCTCTTGGTCCTGTCACCATCACAGGCTCGCCTGTTGAGGACACAAGAGAGAGCCTTCTCGGTGTCTGTTCCTGTCCTCTGAAATGTCATTCCATGGGAAGCAAGGCTGATCCCCTCATTGCCTGCCTTTTGTCGGCAAGCAAAAATGGCTTTATTCAAGCAGGCTTTTAATGTATAAACATGGGGTGGCTTGACTAATTGGGTGATATCATGGTTTTAGTGTGATTTTAATGTTTGTAATTCTATATTGTTCTTAGATGAGATTTTAACTGTTTTATTGTAATATGTTTTTAGAATTTTATTTGTGAGCCGCCTTGGGAGAAACAGCTTTCTCAGTGTCCCAACTGTGGTGAAGGCACAGCTAGTGTGGACAAGAAACAGGGACCAGAATCTTTCTGAAGCTTTATGTTACAATAACCAAGGGCTATACTAGCGTAATAACGTTTTCTCACCTTTGATAAGGAAATGTCTACTATGGACATTATCGCACTGCTCTTTTATAGCTGGATAGAAGCACTATGTTCACTCTAATGTTGGGATCCTATAGCACAGCCTCGTATCTGGGCAGTAGCTATCCTGTAGTCAATCTGTGCTTCTGCTACAACTTTTAATGAATGGGAAAATCCCATGAATAGGTGTCATTTGCGCAGTTAACCCATTATTAAAATATGTGAGATAGGTAATTCCAGGGTAATTCACAGAGATGGGGATTTAAAGAGGTTTCTCTGCATCCATCCACCCATTCCCAATGAAGGCAAGCCTCCTTATTCGTGAGGAGGCAATAATTCCATTTGGCCGGAGACTCAGGATTTAAAGAGGTTTCCCTGCACCCCCCACCTCTCCCAATGAAGGCATAACTACTTACTTAATCTCAGATAACTGAAGCTTCATACAATAATTTCCTATGTTCTTACACAACCGTTTTGCCAGGCTTGAGGGCAGCTGCTGGATGGCAGCCAGGCACAATTCCATCTCAATCCAAATGGCCTCGCTTTGGCCACATGGGTGCACTCAGAGAGCTCCCTTGTGCTACTGCTCAGCTGGCTCATTTAGTTTAAGCGGTTTTTCTGGTATATTACCCTTCTGTTGAATACAAATATTTTACTATCCATGCCATATTTGTGGATGTGCTCATTTATTAGTCCAATGGGGGAACTGCTTGGCTGCTTCCACAATCTCAGTGAATTATGTGGTTCACTGAAGGTATTGAAAAGTGCCTATGCACCATCCAAAAGTGTGTAGTTGCATGTGCAATGCTTACACTTACAGAACTATGCAATTGTGAACTGAAACTGGACATGATGCAATGGCCAACACCCCCCTCTCCTCCCCAAAAAAACACCACATGTTTGTAAAGCACCGATAGGATGCCAGCCTTTATTTTACACTTATTCCATTTTGTATTTGCTGATTTTGGATGTTTGGTGGGACATCCTTGATTCTATACACCACAAACACACACACACACACTTTCTCTCTCCTTGGAATAGGGAAATGTTACATCCTGCCACAAATTAGAATTTTCTGGAGTCAGAAAATGCCCTACAATTCAGGAAATGCATGTAAAAATTCCTTGATTACAAGGGTTATGTGAATATGCCTTTGATACTGACTGTAGAAAAGTCTGTCACCTATCACAGAAAGTATCCCTAAAGTTGAATTTCTTCTGTTCATTGGTTCATTTATGCCCCTTTGTCAACCTTTGCACCCATACAGATTTGCCAAGTGTGTTTCACTTAAGGCAAAAGATAAAGCACATGTTCCTTCAGAAAGTGCTGTGGGTTTTTGTGGTGTGGTGTGCATTTTTGGCATGCAAAAGCTCATCATGGATTCCAATAGTACTTTTTAAAGAAATTATGGGCCAAATCCTGTTAGTGGCTTATACTGGCTTAACTCTAGTTATGCTAGTGTAAGTACCTTTTGAGATAATGTGTAAGGGGGTAACCAACATTTTCTTGGGCAACACCATTGTCCTGGGTGCACAAGGACAGGTGGAGGCTTCCAGGTACATTTCTGCCCCACTCTATGGTTTTGGAGTCACACATGCAATGGATTTGGGACATTTCCGTGGGCAATTGTTGTCTAGGATGGGAAGACTGAGCAGCCCCAGGGAGCTTTCAGGAGGGAGGATACAAGCTGCACCCCCAACCACCAACCTGAGTATGTGCAAAGACAATAGGATGTTGCCCAACAGTTCTTACTACAGGCTGCACCTACATTGCATGTCTGCTGTTCCGTGTATATTGCATCACAATATATAGAATATACTCCCAGATGTAGTCCACTATTTTTAGTTTTCCCATTCAGTCATTCATTGTTTTGCTGCCTACCCTACCTCCAAGCCTAATCTAGACTGTTGACAAAATCAAAGTCAGACAGGAAACACTTCTGGTTAAAGTTCAACCAATTCTTTGGATAACAGCAGCATTGAAGCGAGCAGTGCCAAAGAACAAAAAACAATTGAAGGTGGGCAGAATTGCTCACTGAATTAATTTCTCCTATCCCAAGGTGTGGCAATTAGACAGGGAAATCACCTATGAAATTATAGTAGGCGTACTATTGACTATCTAGGATTTCCCCTCTCTGTGTGTCTAGAGGGGAGGAATGTGAATGTTATACAACACTGATGGACTATGTGCTCACTTCCTCTTAAATATTATGTATTTGCTTGAGTAATATGTGTTACTGTTTATTCACTAACCTATATACACCTTCAACAGGGCCTGCCATATCTCAGACCAACTGGAAGAAGTTATATTGGGCAGGATGTTTCAGAAGGAGTGCCATTTTCCTGTCTCCTTTCCTGCATCCTATTTGAAAATATTTTTCTCTCCCTTACATTAAGGATGGGCAGCTGTAACTCTTCATATATTTTGGATCTGCAGCTCCCATAATCACTCACTTTTGCTTATATGTGCTGTGGTTTATGGGAATTGTAAGCCAAATATGAGACCCTGCACAGTGTAGTGGTTTAAGTGTTGGGCTACAACTCTGGATACCAGGGCTCAGTGTCCACTTTGGCAATGAAAACCTACTGGGTGAGTCACACAGAAAACCCCATGATAGCTTCATTGTAGGGTTGCCATGAGTCAGAAACAATGTGAAGGCACAAGAGAACAGATCAAATATATCTGCAAGGCTACAGTCAACTTGAGCAATACTGGCAAAATGGAGTTCCTACTTGGGTCTCTATCAACACTTGTATCTCAAACCTGCCATAATTTCACACAGATGAAAACCAGGACACACATGGCTAAGCAACATCACTGTATAGTCAAGATGACAAAGGTTTTTAATGAGGCGAAAGCTAGTAAGAGCTGCAGGAGTTTGCTTTTGATTCTATACAGAAAGGCAAGATTCTTCCCACTCCTCTCCTCCCTTCTCTGCTGAGTTGATTAATATTGACTGTTGATCAATATTTAGGAGATCCCACCTGCAAAATTGTTAGCCCCAACTAAGGAGCTTATCAGATGAACTTTAAAACTGTCTTAAGTATCCTGGGTTGCAGCCAGGATGCAGGATGGAAGCGGGGGTTATCGCATGCTAAATCACTGCTTAATCCCCGTCTGCCATCGGCCCAGGTCCCAGCCGTGCTCCGCCAGCAGTTTCTCAAAGTCATAAGCATTCTGGCTTCAAAAAATTGCTGGCAGAACACAGCTGGGACCCGGGCTGGACCTGGGCTGATGGTGGGTGGCAATTAGGTGGCGATTTAGCACATGATAATCCTCGCCTCCATCCCATGTCCTGGCTGCATCCTGGGATGTTTGAGACAGTTTTAAACTTCATCTGATAAGCTCCTTAAGGAGACTCATTGAATCAATGCACCTT
>NC_056524.1:22365299-22378662 GCF_019175285.1 Sceloporus undulatus
TACCATCCCCAGAATTCCATAGCACCAAGCCATGGCAGTTAAAGTGATGTCAATCTGGATTATTTCTACAGTGTGGATGCAACTATAGTCAATGCTCAAATCACTAAACCATGCTGGCTCTGTGGAATTATTACTGGTCCTAATAAAGACATTGCTTGCCTTTGAATGTTTTAAATTTGTTTTGATTTTGTCCTATATATTAATATTTTAGGTGATGACAGCACAGCTTTGAAGTGGATAAACTGGTTTGTAGGATCTAACACAGGGAATGATCATAAGAAGCTGTAATTCTGTGCAAGCAATGCAAAGTCATCCAATGGGATATCAGGCTGTTAAACAGGCTCCACTGAGGAAACTGTTTGCTGATAAGTTCCATTCCTGAATTAGAAGTGTGCAGAAAGAGTTGAGACAAAAGCCAGACGTACCATAAAGAACCTGGATTCCTTGTACATCATCATCTGGAAGTAAGAAGCCAGTGTTTCCTGTATATGTGTAAACTGGATACATCAATGCTCCAGGGTCTCTGGAGTGCTCAAGTCCCAGAGAATGACCAAACTCATGGGCAGCCACAAGAAACAAGTTATATCCTAGGAGACACATGCCATGTATTAAGGAAACATTAATGTTTATACCACACAACAGCACTAACCTGATCCTGTTAATTAACACAGTTTTTGCAACATATGTTTCCCAGTTTTGGGGGGAAAGCAGGATATAAATAAATATAATAATTAAAAAGTGATGATGAAAATATTAATGCTTCATAGAACTATTCACTAATTTTCTTCTTCTTTTTTCTTTTTTAGTAGGGCAGTGGAAATGTGTCTCTCACTGAAGTGAATTAACTGAACAGGATTTGGGGGAAAAGTTCCTAGAATCCTCCAGCCTGCATAGGCACTGGTGATACTGGCTAGGAGTTTTAGGACTGGTAGTCCAAAAAGTAATGTTTCCAAGTTCTAAACTGAACAGTAAACTAGCACATACATAGCAGTCTAGTGCTAATGCTTAGTGCTAATGAAGTCAAATTGAGGCTCCAATCCCACATGTATTTATATGGGACTAAGGCTAGTAAATTCATAGAATCATAGAGTTGGAAGAGACTGCAAGGGCCATCCAGTCCAACCCCCCTGTCATGCAGGAAGTCTAAATCAAAGTATCCTCAATTAATTGGAACACACTTCCAGGTTAAATTGAATGCCATCAGGGATGCTTCAGAGGATATGCAAGGCTGCAGGAAGAAGGAATAGCAAGTAAACCATAATCAAAATGATCTGTTTAGTTTGCTGTTCAGTTACTTATTAATATAAACAACTGTGAATCACAGATATCTGAGCAAAGTGAAAACGCTATTGTCTGTAATTCACTAGTTGAACATTATCTAGCATTGTGGTCAAATATTATTTAAAAACAACAACCCACAAGGTGCTAGATGTACTTTAGAGTGCATGTTACCATTGGAATCAGTTGACCACAGCTCATCTTCATCAAAATGGGCATCTCCTCCAGAATTTGGTCCAGGAGGAAAAGCATGAGCCAAGAGTCCAGAAGGTCCATCAAAGGGATAGAAATCACCATGTTCTGCAAATATTTGAAAGAACCATAAATATGATGAGCACGCTTAACTGATAATAAAATGAAGAAGTAAAACAACTATTAACATGCAAAGCCATTTCTCCCTTATTACCTCTCCTTCCAAAGGAGATCATGATATCAGCAGTACCACTGCGAATTCTTGTAAAGTTGAGCGGTGTCACATCAGACCAAACCTTGAAAGCTTTCCTGAATGCTCTGTCCACTTCAGACTTTTTCAGGTCAGGGGTGTAATTTACAATCCTGTGAAACAAAAACAATTGGATCAGAAATGTTGCAAAATGCTCCTGTGATCTGCTTTCCCCCATTACCTATTTAGCAAATATAAACATACAAATGTATGTATCAGAATTACCTTTTGGAAGTGTCTGTAAAGGACAAACTCCACACACAATTAAGATGGCTTGCTTCTTTTGATTCAGTTAAACTAATGGCATAATCCTAAACTTGTTTTTTTGGTGAACCGGCTTTCTAGTATCCAAGCATGCAATGATCACACACACTATGTTAGCCATGTATACTGCTTCTCAAAAATAAGAGCATACAACTTCACTAAAGGATATTGTTGGTTCCATTTCTGCTTTCCCCACTCAGAAAACCCAGGTGTACTTATTCTTTGATACCTCTTACTATTTATAAATGGGCGCATGAAACAATGTCATACAGGACCAGCAGGGGTGTAGCATGGGAGAAAATGAGTACATTGCCCTCCCAAATAAGGATTCTGTCTGCGCTCCCAATGAAAGGATGCTCATTCCTTCTTAGGTCAGCTCTGAAGTTTGCTTGTCTTATTTCTGCCCTTACAATGATATTTTCTTTCAACCCCCAAATCTATAGTATTGCAACAATTTAACATTTCAGATGATGATTTAAAAATATATTATAGATGTCGGTAGAAATGGGGCAGAAAAAATAATCAAAGGAATGCAAACACAACAAATATAAGAGTGCTAAATGTGAAATTTTTCATAAATTTCCTAGAAATTTGGGGCATAAGGAGAATTTAATGGGGAGGGCAGATTTTTTATTTATTTAGGAAGGCAATTCATTTTGCCCTCCCCTCTATTTACTATAAATCTGAATAGTGACATACAGTGAAAGACATGTGGCCTTTGTAGGGCCAGGGGGAAGAAAATATAAAAATGTTTCTAAAAGTTGCACAACCCTTCCATTTGCAGTTCATATGGATGAAGAGTTAGCCCTAGAATAACTCAGGCTGTTACAGACCTGCCACATACAGCCTTTGGGTCTCTTTGGAGGTATGCTTTTACATGATGCATGCGGTCCTAAGCGTCGGACGGTGCGCCAAAGCCACCACTCCATTCCTAAGCACTGGAGTGCAGCTTGTGCAGCTTCGGATCTTGGATGCTATATTTAAACAGCATACCTCCAAAGAGACCTGAAGCAGCTTTATTTTGGCAGTCTGTAACAGGCCTTTATGATGTTGGTGCAATGATACAAAAGTACAAGGTAGATACAACCACACTGAAAAAGAAGTGGTTGAAAAGGGTTTTTAAATGAAACAAGAAATAGCAAACCTTAAGACTCTGGAGAATTTGCGTTAGACAACATTTGTCTGTTTTAGCATAGGGTATTTTCTTTTATCTTTTAAAAATATATACTAACAGTGCATTGTTTTGTTCTGATACCACAAAAAGAGATGTCAGAACCTAGAGCCAGTTTTCTTACCTGTATGTTAAATTATTCTGTGGCCATTTCAGCTTTCGAGGGAAAAAGTTGTATTCCCCCACATCAGGAACACCACAGCGTGGCTGTTGCATCAGCTCATATGTGTCTTCATCTAGTTTGCCTGTGACATCCAGTCCAAAAAATGCTTGCATTTCTCGAAGTTTGGAAGCAAATGTACCAGCTGATTTTCGCAGCAGGCCAGCAGGATTGGACGGGAGATTGTAATGGGTCTTTAGATAGCGCTGAACAGAGACAAAACAACAGTTAAGACTTTCAGTTTGCTAAGAAACCATAGTTCATGACAGAGGAGGAGGAGAAAAATAAGGGCTTCATCATTGTTATACAAGTTGACATAAGCAGAAAGACAAGTCTCTGTTTTGTGCAGCTTGCAAGAGAGGACAACAGAGAGAAATGGAGAAGACTGAAGTAACAGAGTAAAATTTTTGTATAGGGAGACCGGTACTATACCTCTGCAAACTCAAAATCTTGCTTTGTGAACTCATCGCTATCATCTTCGTCCGATATCGGTAGTCTATAACACCATGAAATGCCCAGCAACAGGGAAAAGGCAGCTGCAGCACTTAGATGCATTCTGCTGGATGAATACTAAACTTTCTGAAGTCTGATGGTTTAGCCTGTAACACAGTTGATTTTTATAGAGCTACCCAAGTGAGTCATCATCTCTCAGAGACAATTTTCAACTTCCGAGAGACTGTAAAGTAAACATGCTTACACTGCTCTTCCCTTCCCACCTTTTTTCACCCAAGAAGGCTTGGGGTTTGAGGAATCCTCTCTCCCACCAGTGGCTTAAAACATGATCACAGTCAGCATATTCCCAGGTATTGTGAGAAAGACTGAGCAGAGCAAACCAAGCATTTTTTTATTACTCTGCTGTAACTGATTTGACCTACATTTATTTGCTTTTTAAAACAATAAGCTCCCCTCTTTTGTTCTGTAAAACAAGTATGGTCTATGCAATGGGATTAGATAATTGGCAAAAGTACTTATTTGTTTTGTTTTGCATATTCCTACCAATTCGTTTCCAAGCACAATGCAAAGTGCTGGTTATGACTTATAAAGCCCTACACGGCTTAGGTCCAGATTAATTGAGAGACCATGGCGCGTTACAGACTGTCGAAAAGCAGTGGCCTGCACCCGCCCTTTTCCCCGCCGGATCGGGGCCTCAGCAGCCAGAGCGGCAGCCGCTGAGGCCCCGATCCGCCGCTTTCCAGGCCGCGGGGAAGCGACAAAAGGCCCCTTCCCTGAGGCCTGGAAAGGGGTGTCCTTGGGGCTTCAAGCCCCAAGGACATCCCGCAGCGCTGGGGAGGAGAAAGGGGCCGCTTGGCCCCTTTCTCCCTTGCGTCGCTGGGCGCAGCCATCTAAAGGCTGCGCCCAGCGACGCAAGACCAGGAAGGAGCTCTGTTTTGGAGCTCCTTCCTGCTCCGATGAAAGGGCACACTAAGCGCCCTCGCGCGGCGCGACGGCGCCACATCCGCACCACCTCGTTTGGGGGCGGCACATTCGTGATGCCATCATGGCGGCCCCCATGTAGATGGGGCACCACCATCTTGTACGTCCTCAGGACGTATTAGGCTTGGGGGTGTCAAGAAGTAACGCCCCTTTTTAAACCTAGGACGTCCTGAGGACGTCCCTTATGGCGGTTTGTAACGTGCGCATATCTCCCCATATGAACCAGTTAAAGCCCTAAGATCTTCAGGAGAAGGCTTTCTCTTGGTCCTGTCACCATCACAGGCTCGCCTGTTGAGGACACAAGAGAGAGCCTTCTCGGTGTCTGTTCCTGTCCTCTGAAATGTCATTCCATGGGAAGCAAGGCTGATCCCCTCATTGCCTGCCTTTTGTCGGCAAGCAAAAATGGCTTTATTCAAGCAGGCTTTTAATGTATAAACATGGGGTGGCTTGACTAATTGGGTGATATCATGGTTTTAGTGTGATTTTAATGTTTGTAATTCTATATTGTTCTTAGATGAGATTTTAACTGTTTTATTGTAATATGTTTTTAGAATTTTATTTGTGAGCCGCCTTGGGAGAAACAGCTTTCTCAGTGTCCCAACTGTGGTGAAGGCACAGCTAGTGTGGACAAGAAACAGGGACCAGAATCTTTCTGAAGCTTTATGTTACAATAACCAAGGGCTATACTAGCGTAATAACGTTTTCTCACCTTTGATAAGGAAATGTCTACTATGGACATTATCGCACTGCTCTTTTATAGCTGGATAGAAGCACTATGTTCACTCTAATGTTGGGATCCTATAGCACAGCCTCGTATCTGGGCAGTAGCTATCCTGTAGTCAATCTGTGCTTCTGCTACAACTTTTAATGAATGGGAAAATCCCATGAATAGGTGTCATTTGCGCAGTTAACCCATTATTAAAATATGTGAGATAGGTAATTCCAGGGTAATTCACAGAGATGGGGATTTAAAGAGGTTTCTCTGCATCCATCCACCCATTCCCAATGAAGGCAAGCCTCCTTACTCGTGAGGAGGCAATAATTCCATTTGGCCGGAGACTCAGGATTTAAAGAGATTTCCCTGCACCCCCCACCTCTCCCAATGAAGGCATAACTACTTACTTAATCTCAGATAACTGATGAGTAAATGGTAATGCAATAAGATCCATAGCCAGCCTGTTATCAGTTCATAATTGCGTGGTAATGTGAAAAGAATCGTTGCTGTTTTGAGTGTTTAAAAAGCCACAACAGTATTGGGAGGGAAGCTTCATACAATAATTTCCTATATTCTTACACAACCGTTTTGCCAGGCTTGAGGGCAGCTGCTGGATGGCAGCCAGGCACAATTCCATCTCAATCCAAATGGCCTCGCTTTGGCCACATGGGTGCACTCAGAGAGCTCCCTTGTGCTACTGCTCAGCTGGCTCATTTAGTTTAAGCGGTTTTTCTGGTATATTACCCTTCTGTTGAATACAAATATTTTACTATCTATGCCATATTTGTGGATGTGCTCATTTATTAGTCCAATGGGGGAACTGCTTGGCTGCTTCCACAATCTCAGTGAATTATGTGGTTCACTGAAGGTATTGAAAAGTGCCTATGCACCATCCAAAAGTGTGTAGTTGCATGTGCAATGCTTACACTTACAGAACTATGCAATTGTGAACTGAAACTGGACATGATGCAATGGCCAACACCCCCCTCTCCTCCCCAAAAAACCACCACATGTTTGTAAAGCACCGATAGGATGCCAGCCTTTATTTTACACTTATTCCATTTTGTATTTGCTGATTTTGGATGTTTGGTGGGACATCCTTGATTCTATACACCACAAACACACACACACACACACTTTCTCTCTCCTTGGAATAGGGAAATGTTACATCCTGCCACAAATTAGAATGCTAATTGGAGTCAGAAAATGCCCTACAATTCAGGAAATGCATGTAAAAATTCCTTGATTACAAGGGTTATGTGAATATGCCTTTGATACTGACTGTAGAAAAGTCTGTCACCTATCACAGAAAGTATCCCTAAAGTTGAATTTCTTCTGTTCATTGGTTCATTTATGCCCCTTTGTCAACCTTTGCACCCATACAGATTTGCCAAGTGTGTTTCACTTAAGGCAAAAGATAAAGCACATGTTCCTTCAGAAAGTGCTGTGGGTTTTTGTGGTGTGGTGTGCATTTTTGGCATGCAAAAGCTCATCATGGATTCCAATAGTACTTTTTAAAGAAATTATGGGCCAAATCCTGTTAGTGGCTTATACTGGCTTAACTCTAGTTATGCTAGTGTAAGTACCTTTTGAGATAATGTGTAAGGGGGTAACCAACATTTTCTTGGGCAACACCATTGTCCTGGGTGCACAAGGACAGGTGGAGGCTTCCAGGTACATTTCTGCCCCACTCTATGGTTTTGGAGTCACACATGCAATGGATTTGGGACATTTCCGTGGGCAATTGTTGTCTAGGATGGGAAGACTGAGCAGCCCCAGGGAGCTTTCAGGAGGGAGGATACAAGCTGCACCCCCAACCACCAACCTGAGTATGTGCAAAGACAATAGGATGTTGCCCAACAGTTCTTACTACAGGCTGCACCTACATTGCATGTCTGCTGTTCCGTGTATATTGCATCACAATATATAGAATATACTCCCAGATGTAGTCCACTATTTTTAGTTTTCCCATTCAGTCATTCATTGTTTTGCTGCCTACCCTACCTCCAAGCCTAATCTAGACTGTTGACAAAATCAAAGTCAGACAGGAAACACTTCTGGTTAAAGTTCAACCAATTCTTTGGATAACAGCAGCATTGAAGCGAGCAGTGCCAAAGAACAAAAAACAATTGAAGGTGGGCAGAATTGCTCACTGAATTAATTTCTCCTATCCCAAGGTGTGGCAATTAGACAGGGAAATCACCTATGAAATTATAGTAGGCGTACTATTGACTATCTAGGATTTCCCCTCTCTGTGTGTCTAGAGGGGAGGAATGTGAATGTTATACAACACTGATGGACTATGTGCTCACTTCCTCTTAAATATTATGTATTTGCTTGAGTAATATGTGTTACTGTTTATTCACTAACCTATATACACCTTCAACAGGGCCTGCCATATCTCAGACCAACTGGAAGAAGTTATATTGGGCAGGATGTTTCAGAAGGAGTGCCATTTTCCTGTCTCCTTTCCTGCATCCTATTTGAAAATATTTTTCTCTCCCTTACATTAAGGATGGGCAGCTGTAACTCTTCATATATTTTGGATCTGCAGCTCCCATAATCACTCACTTTTGCTTATATGTGCTGTGGTTTATGGGAATTGTAAGCCAAATATGAGACCCTGCACAGTGTAGTGGTTTAAGTGTTGGGCTACAACTCTGGATACCAGGGCTCAGTGTCCACTTTGGCAATGAAAACCTACTGGGTGAGTCACACAGAAAACCCCATGATAGCTTCATTGTAGGGTTGCCATGAGTCAGAAACAATGTGAAGGCACAAGAGAACAGATCAAATATATCTGCAAGGCTACAGTCAACTTGAGCAATACTGGCAAAATGGAGTTCCTACTTGGGTCTCTATCAACACTTGTATCTCAAACCTGCCATAATTTCACACAGATGAAAACCAGGACACACATGGCTAAGCAACATCACTGTATAGTCAAGATGACAAAGGTTTTTAATGAGGCGAAAGCTAGTAAGAGCTGCAGGAGTTTGCTTTTGATTCTATACAGAAAGGCAAGATTCTTCCCACTCCTCTCCTCCCTTCTCTGCTGAGTTGATTAATATTGACTGTTGATCAATATTTAGGAGATCCCACCTGCAAAATTGTTAGCCCCAACTAAGGAGCTTATCAGATGAACTTTAAAACTGTCTTAAGAATCCTGGGTTGCAGCCAGGATGCAGGATGGAAGCGGGGGTTATCGCATGCTAAATCACTGCTTAATCCCCATCTGCCATCGGCCCAGGTCCCAGCCGTGCTCCGCCAGCAGTTTCTCAAAGTCATAAGCATTCTGGCTTCAAAAAATTGCTGGCAGAACACAGCTGGGACCCGGGCTGGACCTGGGCTGATGGTGGGTGGCAATTAGGTGGCGATTTAGCACATGATAATCCTCGCCTCCATCCCATGTCCTGGCTGCATCCTGGGATGTTTGAGACAGTTTTAAACTTCATCTGATAAGCTCCTTAAGGAGACTCATTGAATCAATGCACCTTTCATTAGTGTTAACTTAACATGGTTTAATTGATTCAATGAGTTGGGACTGACAATGGGCCATAGGCCAAATTACTGAACTAAGGACATGGTCCAAAGCATATTTAATAAGTGTCATTGATTTCAAAAGAAGAATTCACCATATGCCTTTAATAAATGCTGCCTTTAAGGGGAGTTCAATTTAAATAAATACCACTGTTGAACTTCCATGAAGGAAAGCCATGGTAAACTGCCTCTGAATCAACCTTTCCAGGAAAATAATCTCCATAGGGTGTTGGGTTTACTTGGAGGCACATAACAACAGCTAATTGTTGAACTATTTCTTTCAGGTATTGTTATGAAATTGTGTCAGTACTGTCAGGCAAAAAATCTGAGGCAACATCCATCTAGGTAAACACTGTCAAAAAGCATGCTGATATGGGTCACTTGTTTATTTCAAATAAATAACTGGGACACTGCTCACCTGGGCAATTGTTATTCTGCACCTGCAATATAAATTGTCACCAATGTGCATGTGGTACAATCACATTTCAAATATACACCAAGATGCCCAGAATATCCTATTAACTTACTACTACTACTAATAATAATAATAAGAATAAAATTATTTATATCCCATCCCTCTACAAGATGCAATCATGGCAGCTTAAGCCCAGGCTATGTTTGGGTTAACATACAAATCAACCAATCAAGAAGAATAGATTTCAGAGAAAGCACTCTAGGTTGGTATTAAACATAATCTTCATGTATAAACTTCATAGTGAGCCTTTCTAAATGGAATTCAGAGCTACAGCCATTTTACTCTGGAATATTAATATGCAAAGGGATTCATAACACCTTTGAGACTAAAGGGCTGTACAGATGGGCCATGGGACGCCACCTCTTTTTGCCCTGGATTGAAGCCATGGTAACCGCATACCGCGGCCTCCGCAGGGAGCAAAAAAAAAAAAAAAAAAGCCCCCAAAAGGGGCTTCTTTTTTGCTCCCTGGAAGGGGCATCATAGCTACAACGGGATAGCATGATGACGCCCCTTCTATGCCATGCTGTTTGGATGTTGATGCCACACGCTATTTAAAAGGGTGCGCAGTGTCGTGGTGCAATGGAGGTGGAGTCATGGCATCCAGTGTGCGGATGCTATGCCCTGACTCTGCCCACAGGCTGGCACAAAGTGCTGGTCTGTATTTCCCCTAACTAAGCTTTTGTAGACTTAGTCTACTTCCTCAGATGCATGGAGGAAAGTGTTGCCGAGGAAGGGCTTTTATAACCAGACTCTTTGAATAGCCATAGAAATGCAAAACCTGTGGGTATGGTGATGAGGTGACATGTTCAGTTTTAACTATAGTCATTGAGGGACAAAGGCAGGTGGAAAGATGTTCTAAACCAAAGACATTTTGCTTCCTGAGACAAAGGATGAGTTGCCCCTGCCATTCTGCATACAGACCCCAACAGACCGGACTCTGAATCTTAATTCTCCATAGGTGATAGGGGAGAATCTTCCATCTTTCCTGCTGGCAACAGACTAGTTGAAGGGCTATGGGGCTACTAGCTGACAAAACATAGGTCTGCATCTAACAGAGAAGAATGGCCAGGGGTCTGTTGCCAGTGCCTCCTTTGGGCATCTGCCATGTGAGTTGACCTACTGACCCTGTCTAAAGGTAAGACCAGCCC
Organism: Sceloporus undulatus; assembly: GCF_019175285.1. Classification (NCBI taxonomy): domain Eukaryota; kingdom Metazoa; phylum Chordata; class Lepidosauria; order Squamata; family Phrynosomatidae; genus Sceloporus; species Sceloporus undulatus. The sequence goes on from NC_056524.1 coordinate 22,375,927, forward strand.
TGTTTATGAAACATACCCTGGTTGATCTGTATAACCAAAATGTTTTACATTGTGCAAGACTGGAAGGCTGCAGGGAGTGTATAAACAAATGAAATCTGGGTCTTTGGTATTTGGGGACAATCAGGATATGAGGTAGCTTGATGGGAATTCTTTAGAGAAAGGAGAGCATTTCCTAGCGGAAAAACAAATTCACTGGGCATCTCACATCCAGGTTTTTTCTTTTCAACTAAAAAGAGTCAGTGGGAGATAAGGTGATCACCAAAATACTGTGATAGTTCTGATCATTTGGAAGAAGAACACCAGAGAAGAAGCCAAGATGCAGTTAGAGAACACACAGAATGTGTGTCGTATTTTAACTTATTCTAACTGGGACATACCACTACAATGATGAGAACCTCTTTTTCCTCAGATTATTGGCTGGCATTGGTTCACACATTCATTGGCAAACTGCTGAGTATTACATAGATGAGAGAGCAAGAGACAGACGTACAATTTATGTGACCCATTTTATTGTGACATGAACTTTCATAAGCAATTAGAGAACAACATTTAGAGAACATTTTGTTTTGGCTTTTCCTTATGGTGTATGTTTCTCTCTGTGTGTATGAGTGAGAGAGAGATGAGCACACTATAACATTAAAGTGTTTTAGTGACAGAACGGGGCAGAAAAAGGAGGCAAAGCAGTGAAAAAAGTTTCTTCTGACAAGCCCCCTGAGGGGAAACAGTCATTTGGAAAAGACAAAAAAGTTTAAAAGGGAATGTCCATGCCCCTTTCACCACCTTCACCACTGATCACATTTCCCCTGGCTGTAACACACTCACTAACCCTGACCACCTCCAAAATCACCATTAAAGTGATTTTCACAACTTGTTTTAACAAATCTAACAAGATAGTTGCTGGAAATATAGTGATTAGCGTATTTTTCCCAAATAAAAATAAATGCTTTCACAACAGTCTTGGATGAGAGACTAATAGGACAACAACCATGTTATGTGGTAAGGGATATGTGCTAGTGGCACAAATCCATTGCTATGATGTTATAGCATCCTGGTGTGATAGGCCTTAAATGATCCAGTACTCTGATTTTTTAGCTTGAAGTATAATTTCTGACATTTTAGATGCCGTACATACTAACCCTTTGGGGTGGCCTGCATCTGCCCCTTTTCACTCCGGATTGGGGCCAGGGCAGCCTCACTGGCAGCCCTGCAGCCCCAATCTAGAGTTTTTCCAGGCCAAATGCCGCTTCTCCATGGCGTGGAAAAGGGGTGCCCTTGGAGCTTCATGCCCTTGGACACCCAGACAGCCAAACACCTGGTCCCTTTCTCCTTGGCATTGTTCCCACGGCCGTTTAGTTGCCGCAGAAATGATGCACATGGCAAAAAGGAGCTCCATTTTGGAGCTCCTTTTCACCCTCCTGATAGAGCACCATAGGCACCTCCAGCAGCATGGTGATGTCTCTTTTGCGCCCCAGCGTTTGGTCGGGGCACACAAGTGACATCATGGATGCGCGCCCCATGTAGATGGAGTAGCGCGTCCATGCCACCACCACCACAACCTAGGGTTGTGTGGTTTGCGCCGGCTCCGCCACCACACAGCCCTAGTACAATCCCAGGCTGCCACGAAACGGCAGTGTGTACTGGGCCTTAATAGTGAATCCAGAGGCACGACACAAATAGGTCTCCACTAACCAGAAAAGGATCTGGAGGTGTTTTTTTTTTTCTATTTCCCATAAGTCATATTCTATTTCCTATTTCACCTCAATGAATACATAGATTGCTTTCAGTACAAATACATGCCTAGGAGAAACTCACATGACAGTCAAGAATTTATGATGGTATTGTGAATAAGCTGTATTTGCAGATTGCTTCCATGGGATCTATTGGCATTCTGTTGATGTTGAAAAGTCTTTGTAATTTTAGCTTTGACTGCGTAGATTAGAACAGGGCTGCCATTGTTCATAGCTGATTGGAGGAAACATAGCATTTATTTTATTTTATTTTATTTCATTTTATTTTATAACTACTTTCCAGTTTTATGTGTCTGGACTCTGTGAAAGCATCCATGCAACTATGCTTGCCCAACAGGCATGGATGAGGGATATGGTTTACAAACATAATCTTGGAAAAACTTAGTCAATACTTCAAAGGAGGCTGTCATCATTCATAGATGCAGGAAAGGATGGGGACTGGCCAACCTTAGGGCAACAGAAATCTGGAATAGATTTGTATTGCAAAAGATCCAGAGAGAGATCTGAGCTCCATGCTAACCACAGCATTATGAGTAACATCATGACATGTACATCAAATGTAAATACAAATCACCATCATGACGGACAAACACTATTTGATGGGTTTCTATACTATGTTTTGTAAAGTTCTTCTGGCAAAGAGCTATTTGGTTTTACTGCCTTACAGGCCTACATGGTGATTAGATGAGCCACTTCCTTTAACCTACTTATTTCATACCTCCATATCTTGTCTCCATCCATCTAGTAGGCACACCATGAGATACAGATCCTGCCCTCTGCATATTCAGTGGGAATCTAAAATTGTAAAGTTTGTAAAGAGAGACATCAATTGTCTTGTAGTCCTGCATGGTCTCTTCCCTGTAGAATCTCTGCTTTGTTGGAAAAGAATTGTGGAAATAAGAAATGAATTAATATAATGATGATAAAAAGACAGAAAATCATCATCATCATCATCATCATCATCATCATCATCATCATCATCATCATC
>NC_056524.1:22378672-22379684 GCF_019175285.1 Sceloporus undulatus
CATACTAACAAAACTGATATTCACATAGCAGTTGCATATCACTGTCATGATTCTTCTGGGCTAAAGTGGGTTGCTATCATTTTCTGTCAGAGAGAATAGCAACAAATCTAGAAATTGTTGCAAAGAATAGGAAAAATAGGAATAGGAAAAATATTTCTCATTCACTTAGAGGAGACAGGGATATAATAATAATAATAATAATAATAATAATAATAATAATAATACTGTATACCACCTTTCCAAAAAGATCAAAGCAGTTTATTAAATTACATAAAAACACATAAAATACATAAATTATTTACATAAGCAAATAGATAAAAATATCTAAACAGTACATGATGTTTACAAACTAAAATTCCATCCCTCATCCCTTAACTAAAACACAACCATCATTGAACATTAAACAAAATTACATAAATATGTAATTTTCCTGTTCTTGAAAAGATGAGACAGAAACCCAGCTTGCATATGTGATGCATACTGCCCCGCAATAGGGAAATGCGATAAAATCTGCCTTCTTAAAGCTACATCCCAATGCCAATGTGATACTCCTAGGTTGTATTTGTGTAAAGCCTCCATGTTCATTTTTTTTTTATTCTATATGTTCAGCAGTTGCACCTTTGCACTTTCTTCCTTTATCTTCCTTAGTAGTTGTTCCAGGTCTGTGGTGTTTTCTGTTATTAGCATGGTGTCATCTGCATTGATATTCCTTCCTCTTATTTTCACTCCTCCTTCTTCTGTGTCCAAGCCTGTTCTTCATATGATATTTTATGCAGACAAGTTGACAAGTAGAGTGAGAGGATGCAGTCTTGCCCTTTGACAATTGGGGACTATTCTGTTTCTCCATGTTCTATTCTATCAGTAGCCTCTTGGCCTAAGTACAGATTTCTTATCATGACTATCAGATGTGGTGGTACTCCCATGTATTTAAGGGCATTCCACAGCCTTTCATGAACTATGCAAATGCTTTGCTATAGTCTATAAAAATATGCTGATTTTCTTTTTGAATTCC
>NC_056524.1:22379694-22513312 GCF_019175285.1 Sceloporus undulatus
TTGGTGCACTCCATTAGTCATTGTATTGAAGCATACTCTTCTGGCAAAAGAGTAGGTCATTTAGTCTGTTGCAGCAAAAATAAGCAAGAATCTTGGTTCCTCTTAAAAACTAATTTAACATTTTATTTAGCCTAACTTTTCATAGACTGCAGCCTACTTCATCCATTTCATGGACTATTTGTCTAATGATGTGGGCTGCTGTCTATAAAAGTTTATTTCACCTAAAATGCATTACTCTTTTAAGCTTTAAAGTTCAAGGTGCCACATGAACGTTGGTTGTTTTTATTAAAAGACTTTGTACTCTTAGAAAGAAGAGATTACTTTCTTTCTTTCTTTCCTTCTTTCTAAAATGTTTCAAACACAAGGGGACAAGAAGTTGAATTGTAATGGGAACCGATTGGAAATGATGGTGTATTAAACATGCTACAAAATTATATCATTCTTAATGGAGAATTTGCAATAATTTATTTTAAGGTCTGACCAAAATATTTCTTTTTCAGAAAGTAAAATGATGTCTATTTTCTGACGTGAAAAATTGACATACTCCATTTTGTATCCATACAAAATGGAATGATGAGTAAGAAACCTTTAAATTGACAGCCAATATCAGATTTTGTAGTTAGAGCTTATCTTTCTCTTGGTATTCCCCTGAAGTTTTAATATGGCCTGGAGCAATGTGTGTAGGATGGCTGTTTATCGCCCACCTTTTTCAGTCTGAGTTTGATGCCAAAATATGAATCATATTATATTTTGTTTATCAGTCACTACACATCATTTTGGTGATGCAACAACAATGACTTTGGAGAGATTTGGATGGCTTTGGAGACATTTTTGAATGCAATGAACACATCTCCTGCATTTCAAAGATGATCATATTCTAATTTCAAAAAACTATCATTCATCTTATAGCATTCTTGCATTCTTCAAGGTTCTAGTCCACATCCTGTATGTAAGATAAATATACTTGTCTTGACAATGGTACTAGGGCTTTCTTCTGCCACAAAACAGGTGATAGATGAAGCATCCAGCCAATGGGTTCCTTCTTAGCCAGCACAACATCACTCCTGTGGCACTCCATGGTCCCACAGACCCTCCCCCAATTACTGCCCTGTTTTAATAGCTAAGAAGGCATTTGCTGTTTAACTTTGCTGGAAAAAATGTAATTGTCCTAATATCCACTATCAAGGCCAGAGTGGCATAGTGGTTAGAATGTTGGACTGTGACTGTGGAAACCAGGGTTCGAATCCCCACTTAGCCATGGAAATACACTGGGTGATCTTGGACAAAGTCACATACTCTCAGCCTTAGAAAAGCTTGTGATATGGTCACCTTAGGTTGACATAAATTAGAAATGTCTTAAAGGCACACAACAACAGCAGCAGCAGCAGCAGCAGCAACAACAACAACAAGGCTTTAAATATTTTACTCTTAAAATTCTGGGTGTGAAAGACCATGTATTCAAGCATGGTAATATTTAATTAGAGTCAACAGCTTTTATTTTTAAGAAGCTCCTCATCATTAACAAAATAGATGGAATGCAGATACAACATGTTCCTCTTCATTATGGGAATCAACAACGCTACTGATTTTGGCTGGTGCAAACAGGGGAGATTGTTGCTTCCATTCATTTCTTGACACCTGACCAAAAATGGCAGATTTCTTTATATATGGGACAGAAATAACTTAGGGTTTTAAAAAAAGTGAATAAGGGAGGAGGCAAAACAGATAGATGTTCCCATTGCTAGAGGAGTAACTAGCAAAGATGACAGCCTTGTGTGTGTGTGTGTGTGTCTTAATGCTTATTGTTTTACTAGGAATAATTTCAGTGAGGTTGCATCATGGATGGGAAGGCTTAAACCTCTCTTTCATGCATGCTATGGGATCAATGGCTGTTGCCTTACAATTCCTATCTGATAAGCATTTCAAAACCCAATAACATGATTGTTAGTAATGCACATTACTGCATCATGTGTAGTTTGGCCCTCTACATGCCATGCTCTCAGTGAACAAGGCAAACGGCATGCTGGGGATTGTTATGGAAAAGACTGAAAATAACATGGATAGTTGATGTTTGCATAGAAGTCTATTGTGTGGGCACATATGGAACTGTTTGTTGTTGTGTGCCTTCAAGTCATGTCAGACTTATGGCTAGCCTAAGGTGGTTTCATGGGGGTTCCTTGGCAAGATTTGTTTATAGGTGGTCTGTCATTCCCTTCCCTCGAGAGCATGTGATTTGCCCAAAGTCACCCAGTGGGCTTCATGGTCAAGCTGAGAATCGAACCTTGGTCTCTAGAGCCATAGTCTGACATTCAAACCACTGCACCATGCTGGCTCTCACATATGGAATACTGTGTGTTATTCTGGTCACCCCATCTCACAAAGGACATAATATCCAATTTGTTTTGAAAACTACTGAGGTTCTTTGCTTCCGCAAGTGATCCAGACCAGACAGATTGTGGTATCCAGATAAAATCTCAAGAAAAACAGCAGAATTTGCAATATCTGTTTGTTGTTGTAAATGTAAACAATTGTTAATGTTTTTGTCATAATTTACGACACTTGACATCAGTTTATTTAAAGATTTTGGTTATTACCCAAATTCATAAAAACAACCCAAGATCTAGTGGGGAAAGATGTTTTCACAGATTAAATAGTTTTTTTTTAAACTATGAGTGTGAGGACAAAAAACTATGGCACTGTTCTTAAGCTATAGAGAATTTATGATAGTGTTTTACTTCATCAATTAAATAGTGATGAAATCTGATCTAATATATACAGATACTCATATTTACTAGCTACATTTATATCCCACTTTTATTCCAATGAACTCAAGGTAATCCCCACTTTGTCTTCACAATGACCCTGTAGGGCAATTTTCAAACCATCTTAGTCTGTTGCAGCATAAAGATGAGAGGAAAGAGGTGTGGGAAGGAATCCAGCAACACATTTAAGAATAATAAATCTATTTTAGCATGTGCTTTCATATATATCAAACCACTTCTTTAGACACTCTGATGGAGTGATATTAAGGTCACACATTTTAAGCAGTTGTGGGAGTGGGATAGAATATAATAGGATACATAGAGGTGCAAAGACTCTGGCTGTGAATCTTCAAAGAATTGTGTGAAATGATACAGGGTCTTTAAAGATGCTGGTACTAGTCTTTCAAGTGGTCAGTCAGTATTCATAGAATCAAAGTTGGAAGGGATCTCAAAGACCTTCCAGTCCAACCCATTGCCATGCAGAAATACACAACTAAAGCACCTGTGACAGATGGCCATTCAGCCTCTGTTTAAAGACCTCCAAGGAAGGAGACTCCACTACACTTTGAGGGAGCATGTTCCACTGTCGAACAGCCCTTACTATCAGGAAGTTCTTCCTAATGTTGAGATGGAATCTCTTTTCCTATAGCTTGCATCCATTGCTCTGGGTCCTATTCTCTGGAGCAGCAGAAAACAAGCTTGTTCCCTCCTCAATATAACATCCCTTCAAATATTTAAACTAGGCTATCATATCAGCTCTTAACTTTCTCTTCTCCAGGCTAAACATACCCAGCTCCCTAAGCCTCTCCTCATAGGGCATGGTTTCCAGATCTCAGATGTGAAAGCAATCAATCTGCTGACCAAGTCTGTTCTCTTGGGGTCAAAATGTTATCTGAGAAGATTCCTTTTGTTACGTGTGCAAGCTGAGAGGACTTGTATATTAAAAACTAAAACTTGGGGTCTGTGGCTAGGTGAGGAACTAGAGCTGTTTGGGTTCATCTACACTGTAGAAATAATACAGTTTGACATCACTTTAAGTGCTGTAGTGCCATCCTATGGAACCTGGGGTTTGTAGTTTTAGATGGACTTTTCCCTTTCCTGCTAAAGTGTGCTGGTGCCTCATAAAACTACAAATCCCAGGATTCTGTAGGATGGAGCCATGGCAGTTAAAATGGTATCAAACTGCATTATTTCTCCAGTGTAGATGCACCCTTTGTGTCAGAATTTTAAGGGCTTTTCCCTAAAATGCAAATCCCAGGATTCTATAGGATGTTGGTATGGCAATTAAAGTGAAACCAGAGCACTATAACTGAGTAGTGTGAAAGAGCCCAAACAATTAAGAAACAAACCAGGATCCAACTTTTCCTCAAGATGCTCAATGTACAGCACATCTTTTGCACTCGAGCCCTTAGTCTGGGAATTCTAGACACTCATCTCTAAACTGCTAATCCTGGGATTCCATAGGATGTTGCCATGACCATTAAAGTGGAATATAGTATTATAAAGTAGTGTGATAGAGCCCTCAGTAAGTTTCCCACCACAGGGAAGATTTGAACCCAGATCGCCCAGGTCCTAGTCAAACATATACCAACCATTACATTACACTGACTGTAGAAGTAAATATTGAGAAAGTTGTTGTTTTGAGAAGGAAGAGCACAGTAGACAGTGTTTGAATCAATATTTATGCTTTCTATAGGTTTGTGACAACAGCTGATATTTGCTGAGATGCTTAGTATCGCTCTATGTTCTACAGGAAAATGTACTACAGTTGGTTTTCACCACCAAACCTAACCACATTTCCCTGAAGCAAGCCTCACTGAATTAACTCAGCCAAGATTACACATAAATATATAATTAGAGATCATAGCTGGAAAGCCCAGCCAGTGTTTTACCACAATTGTTGTTGTTGTGTGCCTTCAAGTCATTTATGACTTATGGTGACCCTGAAGCAAACCAATCATGGGGTTTTCTTGGCAAGATTTGTTCAGAATAGGTTTGCCATTGCTTTTCCAAAGGATGAGAGCATGATCAAGGTCACCCAGTGGGTTTCACAGCTGAGCTGGTAATCAAACCCTGGTCTCCAGAGTTGTAGTCCAACACTCAAGTTGCAATGCCATACTTGCTTCCCAATACTTGAACTCAATTCAGTATCATTTGTGGGTGTTCAAATGGTGCTAGAACTTAAGGGAATGACTCTCAATACATCACAACCATTTGGGATTTAAAGTATACAGAATGAATACCTATCCTTTCAGCTGTATTACTGTGTGAATTCACATGGGAGTAAGCTCCACTGAAGACGGTGGGGCTTGTATGTAAATACATGTCTCTGGCTTTTCTTTGCAAACGAAGATTCAGGAAGGACTCATCCTGTGCTTTCAACAAGCACTTTGATGACTAAAAAGGCAAATCCAAGATAAACAAGTCCGGTTGCAGAAAGCACAGGAGAAAGTCTCCTTGGGTGATGTTTCCGGGTTGTGTTTCTTTCTGCGTTGTCATTTCTCTTCGAGACTCATTCAGCGTGAGCTTTCAAAAAAGGCTGCAGCATAATGGATAGTGCGTCTCCATGCCTCCCGACGCGAGGCCAGGGCGGACCATTGTTGGTGATCAATTTGGCCAAGCCTGAGATGTTGTTTCAGGGAGTCCTTGTATCTCTTCTTTGGGGCGCCCCTCTTACGCTGACCCAAGGCGAGTTCACCGTAGAATACTATTTTTGGGAGGCAATGGTCCTTCATCCTAGAAACGTGTCCTGCCCAGAGCAGCTGCGTCCTTAATAGCATGGCCTCAATGCTGGTGATCCCTGCTTGCTCAAGGACAGCAACATTTGTCGCATAGTCAGTCCAGTGTATATTTAGAATTGTGCATAAACAGCGCTGATGAAAGCGTTAGAGGAGTCGTAGGTGTTGGCGATAGGTGACCCATGTTTCAGACCCATAGAGGAGAATAGACAGTACAATGACTCTATACACAGATTTTAATGCTCCGCCTCAAGTGTTTGTTACTCCAGACTCTTTTGTGAAGCCTTCCGAATGCACTATATGCCTTTGCTAGTCTGTGATCGATCTTTTTATCAATCTTGGTGTCTGAGGAGATAATGCTTCCCAGGTAGGTGAACTGCTGGATGGACTTAAGCACAGATGTGCCTACAGTGACATGAGGATGGTAGTGTTCTTCCTGTGGTGCAGGCTGGTGGAAAACTTCCGTTTTCTTCAGACTGACTTCCAGCCCAAAGAGCTCTGCAGCTGTCGCAAAACAAGATGTTAGGCGCTGCAGAGCTGCTTCCGTATGGGCAACGAGGGCAGCATCGTCAGTAAAAAGCAGCTCACGGACTAGATAGTTTAGAGTCTTAGTGCGAGCCCTCAGGCGGCTTAATTTAAACAGGCTACCATCAGTACGGTAGCTTATATAAATGCCGTCTTCTTCTTCAAGATCTGCCATTGCCCTTTGGAGCATCATGCTGAAGAAGATTGTAAATAGAGTTGGAGCTAGAACACAACCTTGTTTCACACCATTAGTTATTAGAAAGGGCTCCGAGAGAGCGTCGCCATATCTGACTTGACCTTGCTGGCCTTCATGTAGCAGGATAATCATTTTGAGGAATTTGGGGGGGGGGCATCCTAGTCATTCCAGGATCTGCCACATACCTTTTCTATTCACAGTGTCAAAGGCTTTGGTGAGGTCGACAAATGTTACATAGAGTAAATACATGTACAAGATCACCATATACCTCTAGCAGAGCCAATATAATGTATTGGTTTCAGTGTTGGACTAGCTGTCTGGGATACCAGGGTTCAAATCTCCATTCAGCCATGGAAACCCACTGGGTGACCTTGGGCAATTCATACTCTCTTAGCTTCAGAAGGTGGCAATGGCAAACCTCCTTTGAACAAATCTTGCCAGTGCAATGTCATTCGCCCTGGGTCACCTTAAGTCAGAAACAACTTGAAGGCAAACAACAACAGCAAATACCTCTAGTGGACATTCATGTTTTCTACATCTAAATCCATGTAGGGTGGTACTTGGACATCATAAAAAAAAAAGGCTTGTGTGACAACATATGTGTGAGTTCATATATCATGTTTTTCATATATGAATTCATTTATCCAGGGTTTTTTTCTAACCCAAATATGGAAAAAAAACTTGCGAATTTTGGTTTGTTGATGTTGTTGTTGTTTTGTGCCTTCAAGTCATTTCTGACTTTGACAACCCAAGGTAAACGTATCATGGGTTTATTTTGGCAAGATTTGTTCAGAGGAGGTTTGCCATTGTCTTCCCCTAAAGCCGAAAGTTTGTGACTTGCCCAAGGTCACCCAGTGGGTTTCATTTCTGAGCGGGAGAAGGAACCCTGGTCTCCAGAGTTGTAGTCCAACACTCAAACCACTACACCACACCAGCGTACACTCAAAGAAAGGAGAGAAAGTATTCAGTAGACCTGAAGACTGATAGAAAAAATGAACTGAAACATAATGTTCACCCATTCTTTCTCAGATGCCAAGCTTATCTCCTATATTACCAGTTGGCCATTTCTGGTCTGTGTATAGCAGCATAGCTGGAAGAATCATGGCTTCCCAGCAGAGGTGGGTTCTGCAGGTTGTAAGACACAGGCTGTATGCCAAGAAGCATACCAGAGGCAGTTTTTCATAGCAGCCTCTGCAACAATAATAGCCAAGCAGACTAGAATGGTCAGAAGAGCAGGATCAAGCTCTCAGGAAGAGATGAAGCCCAAGCCTCAGCTATTTCCGTTTCCCCCAAAAGGCTGCCTTGTGAAGGCATGCTTGTCTTCAGTTACACCACAGACTTTAAATAGATTGTCTATTTAGCTTGTCTCCTAAATAATCTATCTCCTTACTGTTATTTATGGGACTCTGTCAACACTTACAGACTGAAAATAAGGCAATTATACTTTCTGTCTCATGCCCTTTCAACTGCTTATTATCTGTTATTATGAATGACTTAAAATGATTTTAAAGTATTTTTAAAGCATTGATGTTTTAACATGGTAATTGATTTAATTATTTTTAAACTTACTGGGTTTTAATTTGTGTCCCTTTTTTTAATTCATATTGGGGCCATTTCCACTGGTGGAATAACCCACGTTTGATTTGGGCTCTGTCCCGCTATATTAATCGATTCCAAAAGGCCCCTCATTCCCACTATGAAAAGGGGACCTTTTTGGAATCATTTTTTTCCTTTGACATGCTTGTCATTCACATTAGAGCTGGGGAAGACAAGCAGCCCTTCACCCCTGAGCCAGTCATCCCCCTGGACCCTTTCAAAAGGTCCCAACCGGACCCTCTTCCTTTCTCTCTTCCTTCCCTCCACTCTCCTCCCCCCTCCCTCCCTCACCCAGCCTGGCCCTTCCTTCCTACCTTCTTGCTTTCCTTCACTCTTGCCTTCCCCACCTCTGCCGCTTCTGTCAGTGGGGATATCAGTGTAGGACATTGGATTGAAAGTTCAGGGCACTACTGTACAGAATTATTCTAAAGACAACAGCACTGGCTTATCATGTTTGCATGCAAATATACATAGTGTTCTTTTCCCGTTCTTGGAGGTTTGGTTCTACTACCACCCCAATGGGAGCTCAAGCCTATATTATTCAATGGGCAGCAATGTGTGCAAACTCACATTGGTGTGGCTGCATGCACATGCCACCACTGACTAATATAGGGCAAAGTGATCCGTGGAAGTCTGATGGCTAGCCCACTGATATGGCAACCAACTATATTACATGCCCTACAACTATCCCAGTTTGGTAGGACAGTTCCAGTTAATCCTTTGTCATCCCACATTTTCAGCAGCTTTTAAAATGTTCCATTTTCTCATCATCCTATGCCAGTCACCCTGCATGTGGACTCTCAGGGTAGTAGAATATAACTCCCACACCACCCACCCAGGAAGGGGCATCAAGGTTGGATGGATTTATGGGTAACCTGAAAAACCTCCCCTGAAGAATACAGGTCTTTTTCAGGAAACAAACAATTAAAAATGACACCCCTATCCAATTTCCAGAAATGCATTTCATTCAGTTCTCTGATACACAGCAGTCAAATCAATAATTGTCATTTGGTGGCTCTCCAGATGTTATTGTACCAATGCTTCCATGAAGCTTCTTCATTCACAATTTTTGGCTAGGCTGGCAAGGGCTGAGGAGAGTTCCAGTTCAAGAGTATCTGGTGAGCCAAAAGATGCTCACCCTTATATTAAATACTAATGTTTCAGATTAGGAACCCTTCTGCACTGTATAGAAGAGGGATGGAAATGGGGACAGGTCCTAGGGAGGATGTCAATTTTCTGCCTCTGATTCACTTCAGGAGCCAAAGATACCCAAAACTTCTGGAAGTGATAGGAAGATCTGGTTTTCAAAAATGGATTTTTTGATATTAAAATACAGTGCAGATGACTCCTGCAACCCATTTAAAGGTAAATTAAAGGTCAAGAGCCACAAAAATAGCTTCAGGGGCCACATGCAGCATCAGGCCAAACTTTGACCACTCTTGATATAGAAGCACAAGATGGAAAACCTCCAGATGTGGGAGAAGGGAGGAAATACAGATTCCTTCATTCTTCTTGTACTCAGAAAATCTCTTTGCCTACCTAAGCCTCTGAGCAACACTGCATGGAGAAGTAGGTGGTGACTGCCTTCACAATTGCATTGGAGGTCCAAAGTGTGTCAACTGACATGTTACAGCAACTCTTAAGTGCTTTTTCTTGCTTTATTTTTCCAACCAGGAGCAAATGTGAAAGAACATGTCTTTCCCTGTACACAAAAGAAACAACACCATCTGGGAGTCAGCTGCTACCAAGTAGAATCTTGTCAGCCTGGCTGCACTTTTAGTTAGCTGGCATCTGTCTTCTGAATGTAGAAAGACTGGAATTTTTCATGTATACTGGAAATTCCCAGCAGGGAATTTCTTCTGACATTGCAATTTTTAGGCCACACACTGGAAATAATAACATAAACTCATGCAGACACCTCCCCTGAACATTTTCTTTCTACATGGCTAGATTATCTTCCATCCCCACTGACCTCAGAGTGAGTGTCACATTCGAGTTTTGGAGAAGCTATTGGGAAAACATCATGTTATGCCTCCACGGGGAATTAAGAACAGGACAAAACGCACAGAAAGCAAACAGTATCTCTTGAATACCACACTGAACACCACTTGCATTATACGTTTCTGTGTAAGTAAAAGGAAATGGGTTTGCACTGGCCAAAAGGACTGTGAGTGCTTAAAAAGAGACAAAAGCAGACTAAAGAGAATTAAATATCCCAAAGGTAAAAGCACAAATATACTGTATATAGTACTCAGGGTCCAGCCAAATGTGAGCTATCCTTCTCTAACAGGATGTACGCATTTGCTCATAATTCATCCCCTGTGATGGTTTGTTTCACCTTTCACTCCTTCTGTTGGATTAAAAAAATTGAATTAAAACTTTTGTACTTACATAAAATTGCAAGAATGAAGGAGCCCCCCCCCCGGGCTTTACTTCACGAATGAAGATTCAGGAAGGACTCATCCCACGCTTTCTATAAGCGCGTTGATGACTAAAAAGGCCAATCCAAGATAAACAAGTCCAGTGTAGAAAGCACAGCACAAAGTCTCCTTGGGTGATGTTTCCAGGTTGTGGTTCTTTCTGCATTGTCATTTCTCTTCGAGACTCGTTCTGCATGAGCTTTCAAAGAAGGCTGCAGCATCGTGGATAGTGCGTCTCCATGCCTCCCGATGCGAGGCCAGGGCAGACCATTGTTGGTGATCGATTTGGCCAAGCCTGAGATGTTATTTCAGGGAGTTCTTGAGAAGCAGAGCAATCACACAATAAAATCCTTGCCAGGAAGTTCCTCTACACTCTAAAATCCTTGGGCACAGGATCTTGCTTGTTGCTTATGATCCTCTGAGAAATACCCTGTAAAACTGATATAGGCTATAAATGATCATAAAACAACAATGGAAAATGATACTTGAACAATAGTTGAAGTAGTGCCTACCCCGTATATGCTTACCTGTGGACTGAGCTATGCTGGAAGGTCCCTTCTCAGTATGCTGCCAGTGGGAACAACACATTGTGTCAGGACATAGATAAGTGTGATTTAGTGGTTTGAGTATTGGGCTACAACTCCGGGGATCAGGTATTCGATTCCCCATTCAGCCATGGAAACCCATACACTTTCATCCCCAGAAAACCCCTTAAGGTCACCATAAGTCTGAAACAACTTGAAGGTACACAACAATAAAGAAAAGGACCTTCTCTGCAATAGCATTCTGAATGACTTAGAGGCCCATTTTGAGCTGACATTTGCTTCAGTTTGGCATCAAAATTAAAACACAGCTTTTTACTAAAACCTTTGGAGATTAATGTTTTTGTTATCCAATCTGCATATGTATATTATTTCAATTTGTTTTTAATGTGTTATATAGGTTTATATATTTCTTTTCATTTAAATAATGAAACTCAAAGCAGCTGACAACATGTCTTAAAATACAGATAAAAAAATTAAAACCTAAAAACAAGCATAAATATAGAAGTTATTTTAAAACAAACAATGTATACAATTAGAATAACTGAATCATAGAATCACAGATTTGGAAGAGACTTCAAGGGGCATCCAGTCCAAGCCCCTGCCATGCAGGAACTCATAATCAAAGAACCCCCAAGAGATGACCATCCAGCCTCTGTTTAAAGACCTCCAAAGAAGGAGACCCTACCACTCTCCAAGGGAGTATGTTCCACTGTCCAACAGTTCTTACTGTCAGGAAGTTCTTCCTAATGTTGAAGTGGAATCTCTGTTCCTGAAGTGTAATATAATATAATAATATGTCCAAAGTACCACAGTTTAGTCATCTTATTGATATTCCTTTCTCCACTTTCACACTTCCTTCCGCTGACTCTCATCCACCTTTCTTTATGACATCTTCTGTGTATAAACTTATCAGATAGGGAGATAAAATTCAGCCTTCCCTGTCCCCTTGCCAATTGGAATCCATTTGGTTTTTCCATATTTTATCCTGACACCAGTGTCTTCTTTGGAGTGAAAGTTATGCATCAGGATAGTCAGACGTTGTGGCATACCATTTTTTTTAGAGTGATCCATAATTGTTCTTCTTTTTTTAATGATCTGTGTTCACATCCTGCATTCACACAGTTACACAGTGGTTATTATTATTATTATTATTATTATTATTATTATTATTATTATTATGCTTTATTTATATAGCACTGTAGATTGTGCCACGCCATCTTTTTGCTGAACACGAACATTGGCCAGAACACAATTAGTTGTTCAATTTGCCTGTTTATTGTCCCACTGTGCAATGAGGAATGCACAACAGTTTTTCTTATAATGCCAGTGAATCAAGTGGTGCATTGAAGGCACAGACAAATAGTTAAGCACCATCCAAGAATGCACAATTGCATGGCTAGCATCCTGTTGCTTAGTCCAAACTCGTAGACCCATTGAATCAACTGGTGAATAGTGAATCCACACACAGGTAGATATAACTGATTCAACGGTTTTAGTTAAATCAGAACTAACAATAGGGTTTAGACTCTTGGGAAGTGGTTACACTTACAGAACTTCACTTTTGCAACCATGATTTGAAAACATCAATTATACAATGGCTGGAAATGTACATACTGATATGTTAGAAAATGTAGGTCCTGTGCATACCAGCAGTGTGGGCCGGCCTTGGGGTGGAGTCAGGGCATAGCGTCTACACAATGCACACTCCGGCTACACCCTCAGGATACAGCATCACAGTGCTCTTCTGGTGCTGCGTCTGGATGATGCAGCACTGAAGGAACACCATAAAGCCATGGAGCCACTTTTTGCCCCCTGGAAAGGCCAGATAGGGGCCAAGGCATGCAGTTGCCACAGCCTCGATCTGGCTGTCAAAGGGACAGCTGAAAGCGAGCCCTTCGGGGCTGTCTGTACAGCCTCTTAGACAGGCGTATGACACCAACAAGATTCAAGCCATAGAGTGTAATTTCCACTACACATGCTGAGTTGCAGAAAAGCAGCAATTTTCTCTTAGCAATTTACTTACATAATTTTGTAAGCTGGACTTACTGGGAACTGGAAGAGTCTCCTATGTGATCTGCTAATAAATAAAAATAATACACATCTTGTCTACAGGCTTAAAATCTTTTAAAAGACAAAAATTAAAAATGTCAGCAACTAATAATAATAATAATAATAATTATTATTATTATTATTATTTATAGCCTGCATGTTCCCGGAGTGGGTTACAATAAAAAATAAACCATAGTAAAATAATAACACAATCTCTAACCCACAATTTAAAACACAAGAGCATTAAAATCAGTTATTAAAATCTCAATAAACATTACAATAAAATTTAATTTCCATTACAATGAGGCGATTTAAGGGAGAATCAAGAAAGAATAGACAGTGGAGGGGGCCCATGTATTAGTCTGGGAATGCCCGCCGGAAGAGTGATGGCTTCCAGATCAATGAGAGGGTTAGTGATGGCTTCCATATAAATGAGAGGGTGCACCTACTTTGGATTTTAGCCCAGACTTTAAATGATGTATTTACGGTGTTGAGACCTATCTCCAAACCAGTTCATCCTCTGGAATAACTCATTAACTCGAATGGGTTTAGTGCTCCACTGATATTGGAGTAAGACTTGAATCAACTCACCAAAGATCTTTCACAGCGGTTGCTCCAAACTACTGGAATAAACTTCCGGAAGAGATTCGCCTTAGTTCCACCCTGGACATCTTCAAAAAATCTTTGAAAACACATCTCTTCCATTTAGCATACCCTCCTGACTCTTCCTGAGAAAACTACCTCCTCATAAAAGTTACTTCTAGATGCTGGATCACGATTAGATATGATGTTTTTAAGATGCTATTTTATTGGTACTGTATTTTACTCTGTATTGTAATGAATATTTCAAGTTGTGAACCGCTTTGATCACCCTGGAAAGGCGTTATATAAAAAAAGTTTTTATTTATATAATTATTTATTTATAACCACTGGAAAATGATGCTACAGAGTAAAGGAATACTGCAGTCATCAGTTCTTAATTTTATATAGTTCTTATAATGCATAACTGTAATGTAGCCTGATGTTGGCCTTTTTTTAATCAGGAGGAGGAGCTGAAATGTAAAGAATTCATTAATAAACAGGGTTGCCAGACTGAAAAATGGAGATGGCTCCTGCACATTTAATGGTTTGGGTAAGAGGAAATTTCAGTTAGGGGTTGTTTCTGTGCAACCAACTAATATGCAGTACTCCTTTGACACTCCTTTGTTTATGCATTAATTAAATGTAGGAGACCTGTCCAGTTTTCAATCAGGTAACACTACTAAATCACAAAAATGAGAGGTTAGCATATTTAGAACTGGGAATTCTAACTGATGAACCTGCAAAATTCACAATTCACTGTGAATGCAAGTGATAACAGTAGTAATCCATAATGTACTCAATTTAATGCCACGAAGGGTCCAAACAGACAGGCCAAATTAAAGCTGTTTTGGATGTATGCTGTTTAAGTGATGACGGGAATGGTGCTTCAATAAAATTGGGGACACCGCAGACTCCCTAGTGCCAGTCTAAGGGTACCCACAGTTCCAACCTGTTGCTCTTTCTGCTTTCTTTCCTCTGTAGAGTGGTCCGTGAAAGATATATATATATATAAGGCCTTAGTCCATACTTATTTGCTGTTTATCATTCTAGCATGTTTGGACTCCACACAATTACATTATCCAAGTTCATGTTTAGTTCACCTTTGTTCTCCTTCTTCCTCCCTCCCTCGCCCCACTTTTTGCTGAGTTTGTAAAATAAGCCTACTTCTGCCAGCTCACTCATATCCTCAGACTGTGGGGTTGACATTCCTAGAAACCCTGACTTTGCCAGGAAAGGCAGCCACAAAAATTGTCGCTCTCAGGACTTTGCAGCCAGTGAAGAGCAACAAAAACCACAAATCACTTCCTTCTCAGAGTGGGAAGTGGAAAGGAAAGGGCAGACCTGGGGCATTTCAACCAAGAGGTGATTTGGAATCTGTGTCATGGTGCAGGTGGTGGGGAGGGAGATGTCACCACAGGAAACAACAACTGGTTTCCCAGTTGCCAGGAAGGGGTGAATAGGGCATTGTTTCTTATGTAGATTACGGAGATAAAAATGTACACAAACAAGAGATATGATCTCCTAGGGATGTTCACTATATAGGCCCAGTGGCCTATAGTCAATTGATATTCCCAAACAGGTTCCACCCAAAGAATCAATGGAAATGTTGAATTACCAGGTTGCTATTGATTCAGTGGCTTTACTCTAGTTGGAATTAACAATTGGATTTAGTCCACTGAGATCAATGGACTAAACAGAACATAATGCAGATACACTGCCAACTCATTGATGTGCTTATGGAAGTCACAGATTTCCCAAGAAGGAGGTGGGGAAAAGCCCACAAAAGGCATTTTTCCTTAATCTTTTTAGCAGTTGCAAAGTACTTGAGAAAGGAGCACAGTTAGTTTATGCTCCTTACTGTTTTTAAGTGCTGAGTATAATTATTTATCAATAACTTTTATATCCCAACTTTCCTTCAACAAAGTCAACATACGTGACTCTCCTTCGTCTCACCTTATCCTTGCAACAACCCTGTGAGGTAGATGTGAAGAAACACTGCTTTACATTATTTTATATTGATATATATGGGGCTGTTAGCCAAAAATGTATGTGCATTGGGGGGGGGGACTCAGGATGCCCACCAACAGCGCCAGCGTCTTCTTAGTATTTTTGGGAAATTGTTACCTCAAAAGGAGGCCTGTGAGAGATGGATAACTGAAGGTGATCATTCCACCTATGTATAATAGTACAAACTGCAGAAAGACTCCAGTTTCATAAAATATGAGAATTTTATATAGAAATGTGCAAAGATGGATGCAAACACACAAATCCAATGCAATTTCAAGTGCCGTACAAGGATAACAGAAAGGTGTGGAAGGCTGGATAGTGAGAAATCAGGAATTAGAAGGAGTGATAATTACCAGTCCTGAAGAGAGGGTTCAATGGAAGGCGGAAAGTGGCTCAGATGGAGCCTGAGAGCTATACAGACAGTTGAACTCTGGTCTGTAGGACAGAGCCTTGGTCTGTAGCAACAAATTGACCATGTGTGGGGCAGATATTTATATCCTGTTTTGCACCCTTGGGTACTTGGTGCTGTCTTGCAGAATAACAAGGATTTGATGAGTTTCTCATGGAGTTGACAAAAGAACTCCAGAGCAGCTGATAACTTTAACTTCTAAATGACAAAACTTCTAAATGACAAAAATTGGGCTTGAGACAGTCCCTGGATATTCAAATATGAAGGGTGAATAGGGACACAGCCTGGGGTGAGGTGGAAAGATGGGCCCAAAACAGATGGGCAGGAAGGAATGGCCCAAGGCCACTCTGGCTGCAAGTGGAGTGGGATTGTGGCAATCACACGGCTCACTCCCAAAGTGGGCTGCTACCACTGGCCCCAACCTGCACCACCAGGAGCTGGATCCAAAGAACCAAAGCACAGTATTGGAGCAGTTTCAGGGTGCTTTGGGGGGGGGTCAAGTAAACACTATGCCCCTGAAGTGACTGGAAGCTGGGTTTTTGTTTTGTTTTGTTTTGTTTTTTTTTGGCCTGTCTGTTCTGGGCACGCAGTGATGATGCACGTGCGGCACAGTGACATTTAGATGCTGTGCTACGCTTGTGTCATCATGGCAGCCCCCATGTGGACAGGGCCGAGCCATGATGGCACCGCTGATGCACGGTAGGGCTCGGGAGCATGTGGTCTCTCTGCACTCCCGAGCCCTAAAATCACCCCCAGACCATCACATTCCAGCAGTCTGCACCGGGCCAGTTATTTTATGTAGCTTGTTAGTTTGTGTAGTTTGTATGTGTAATTTTTCCATATACTGTATATACTCGTCTATAAGTTGAGAACCTTATGCCCAAAAATTGACCTCAAAATCCTGGGTCAACTTATATATGGATCAATATAGTAATGGCGATGATGTCAGCTCATTCAGTAACAAACACATACACTTTCCTTCCCACTTTCCCTCCATGCCCTCTCTCCAACCCAGCTGCCATGGCCATGGCTCCAGAGGAAAAGAAGAATAATGAACTTGATTCCTTCCCTAACACCATTCCTTTCTCCTTTTGTGTCATGTCTTTTTATATTGTAAGCCCGAGGGCAGGGAACTGTATAATTAAAAAAAATTGGAAGCTGCTCTGAGAGCCTTTATGGCTGAAGAGCTGAGTATAAATACTCCAGAGAAATATATAAATACACACACACACGTTTCTCCCCACTTTCCCTCCCTGCCTGGGAATGAGCTGCTGGAAGAAAAGAGTATACAGGGTGATCTGTATTTCTTTAGAAGCAACAGCTGATCCAGTCACAAACACACTTACACTTCCCTCCCTCCATGCCTAGTGACTGGAGCTCACCCTATCATGGAGCACTTGGGCCTTGAACTGCCAACCTTCTGATCTTCTGATAATCAGAATTGGCATCTTAACCATTAAGCCACCACATCCCTATAGCATCAGTATCATCACAATAAAAGGTAAAGGTATTCCCCGTTGACAAGGTTGTCAGCTTGTGTCCGGCCATAAGGGATGATGCTCATCTGCGTTACTAAGCCGAAGAACCAGCATTGTCAGAGACTACTCTGTGATCATATGACCAGCATCATTGCACAGAACACTGTTTACCTTCCTACTGGAGTGGTACATATTTAGCTACTTGCATTTGCATGCTTTTGAACTGCTAGGTTGGCAGAAGCTGGGACTAGTAATGGGAACTCACCACATCGTGCGGCACCTGGGCCTTGAACTGTCAATCCTGCAGTCAACAGAGTCAGTGTCTTAATCACTTGAGCATTATTTGATGTCAACTCCAAATAATTGTCACCATCTTCTGTGCACACACATCATAAAGATGGAGGAGTTACCATGGGTCTCCTATATAGCATTGAGGAAGAGTAAAATGCCCCGTAACACTATCTGAAAAGATGCAATCAGTGTCAGTTAAATGAAACTAGGACTTATTTCTCACACATACATTACAAGAGAGAGGGGGGTGGCAGTGGGGGCTAGACCCAGTCAGAAAAACAGGGCAGCATTCTTTTGTGGCTTTCTGGAACCGGATGACAAATATTTTTTTGCCTTGTACAAGCCAGGAAAGTCAACCACTAGGCACAGGGTAATATTTCTCCAGGGCTGTCCAGGAAGGTTAGCCGGCCATTGCATGCTCTGTGACAGAGAGCTGCTGCGAGTCAACACCAAAGTTGGCAGAACACTGTGTGGCTTTATGCTCACTTGGTAAGCACAAAGTGATGGCTGGTTTGGCATGGAGTGCTTACAGAAGTCTGGCAATTCTGCACCAATGAGGAACGAGAAGGGATTGGATCTTGGCCTATCCTAGAATTCAGGACAGCTCTATGGATGCTGAGGTTTTTGGTCTGGGGTCCAGATGGCTCCTTAATGTGAAATAAGTGGTCTGCACAGCAATCCTGGGTTCTCTAAAAGGTTTTTTTTTTTAAATTAAGCAAATACAGGCAGGAAGAGTGAATGCTTGCAAACCAGCTACTTTCCTGTTCTTACAGACATTTACTTTTTTTTGGCTAGTGATACTCTATATAAAAAAAGGAGAAGGGAGAAATGAGGATTTTTGTGGCATCTTTAAAACTAACAGAATTGTTGTATGAGTTTTTGGGGATTACCATCCACTTTCTCAGATGCTTTGATGGAGTGGTTTTCAAACTAGTTGATTAGAGAACAGTGAGAGCACTAGAAATTTTAAGAACATTATGGCCTGTTACAGACTGCCAAAATAAACCTGCTTCGGGTCTCTTTGGAGGTATGCTGTTTAAATGATGCATGCATCCTAAGAATCCGGAAGCTGCACCAAAGCTGCACTCCAGTGCTTAGGAATGGAGTGTGGCTTTGGTGCGACCTCCGGACTCTTAGGACCCATGCATCATTTAAATAGCATACTTCCAAAGAGACCCGAAGCAGCTTTATTTTGGCAGTCTGTAACAGGCCTATGTGTAGTTCTAAATGTTGGACTCTGATGTCCAGCATGATGTAGTTAGTGGTTTGCGTGTTCAACTATAACTCTGGAGTCCAGGACTCAATTTTCCATTCAGCTATGAAACCGACTGGGTGACCTTGGGCAAGTCACACTCTCTCAGCCTCAGGGGAAGGCAATGGCAAACCCCTCTGAACAAATCTTGCCAAGAAAAACCTATGATAGTTTTGACTTAGAGCTGCCATAAATTGAAAAAACTTGAAGGCACACAACAACAAACTAAATGTTTCATCCACAGCGTAATATCCTTCCAACTCAGGATGGGAAGCAAATATTTTGATAATAGCTGCAGTTAACATACCTCATTTATCCCAAGCAAAGGAGAATTGTGTCTAGCATTTGGGCTTCGATTTGGTTCACCCTGATTGCTGTCCAAAATAAAATAAGGAACACTGAACAATTAAATCAACAACTAACCTATTATTATAAATATGTAAGCGACCGACCATAAATTAATATGCATAGGCTGAAAAAGAAGACGTTTGTTTTAAATAATATGGCAACTCTAGCCTAGATTATGATCTATACAATATTGGATACTCACTTCAAATATGCCAAGGTATTGGGAGACCTCTAGTGGTAACAGTTTGCCACATATCTTAAAGTGCTTCCCCCTACAGTAATGTAAATTGAATTGTTTAGACATTCAGAAAAAGACTAAAATTAATTATGCCTTCCAGAATTCTTTCAACTACTCAGTTTGTGTCTGTCTGTGTCTCTTTCAGCAGAAGCCTTGGCTAAAAAGCTACTTGAAAACTTGAGACTTCTTTATCTTCTGGAAAAAATTAGCAGAATATATGCACATTGATTTTTAATTTTGTTATGTCAAGGATGGGGTTTACCAGGTTTTACATACAAGAAATTAGGGCCTGATAAATTAGACTATATGGACAATTATTAAACACACTCTTCTTTGGCCCCAAAGACCCAATACTGATCCTGAGTTTAAAAACAACAACAAAGGACAAAGAAAATATCTAGACAGAAATAGAACAGTGGGAATGAAATATTTACTGATAATAAAGGATTAATTCAAATTGCTAATCTCCATTTGGAGAGATTCACTGAAGTCAATGGGATTTGTGCACATTCTGATTTACCATTCAGTGACTGATTCAATGAGTCTGTTCTAATTGGGACTCATTATTATTATATTATTATTAATTGGGACTAGGCAAAATGATTTTGCTGCTGTTATTGTCAATTCCCTAAAATAATCCTAACACAGGATTTTCTTGGCAAGATTTGTTCAGAGTGGGATTTCCTTTGCCTTCTTCTGAGGTGGAGAAAATGTGGTTTGCCGAAGATACCCAGTGGGTTTCCACAGCTGAGTGCGATTAAAACCCTGCTCTCCAAAGTCACAGTCCAATGCTCAAACCATTACACCATGCTGGACATGGAGTATTAGAGTAACATTAGAGAGATAATCACTTTTAATAGTGTAGGGAACGCTATGTAGAACAGAACTATGGCCAGAATGGAAGTCTTTGTTGACATATGAGAATCCATTTTACTTTTTTCCACTTCTGTTTGGAGGCTTAAATTCTAATGTTGTGTTGCTGTTGTTATGGGCCTTCAAGTAGCTTCTGACATATGGCGACCCTAAGACGAACCTATCATGGGATTTTCTTGGCAAGATTTGTTCAGAGGAGGTTTGCTATTGCCTCCCCTCTCCGCCCGCCCGCCAAGACTGAGAGCATGCGATTTGCCCAAGGTCACCCAATGGGTTTCGTGGCCAAGTGGGGATTTGAGCCATTTTCCAGAGTCACAATTTAACACTCAGACTTGTACTCTATCCATATTAGTGGCAGCCATACAAAACCAAAATATAGTTATGAGTTAATCTGCAACTTTTAACTGCCTTCATTTGACTACAGATTAAAACCGTCACTCCAAAGAGAAAATCATCACAACCTTTGAGTCACTATGTTTTGATCAAACTCTACAATCTTGTGAAAAACAACACTCTTTGAACAATTTCCCAATAAACCACAACCAGAGTTTTCCAGGGCATGATAATCAATCCTCATAACTACTTAATCAAATTATCCTGTGATATAATGTATGATAAGAACAACGAGAGATGATAGACCAATATCAAAGATGATCAAATCTGTGGTTTTCCAGCTCAGCAAAACCTCTGAGCAAACTTTTTCTCATGAAAATAGGCAACCTCTTCCATTTTATATACTTCTGTTAAAAAGATGAAATAAAATATTTTCAACTGAACAAGAGTAAATTAAATATTGGTAACTTTTCATAAAATTCTCTGTCGCTGATCATTTGTTCTCCTAGCAGAAATTATTAGCTTGATGTCAAAATAATAATTAAACATAGCTGAACCTCAGAATGGGAAGTAGACATAAGCATAGACAGTAATATGATGTCTTGGCTTTATCTTTGACTCTTCTCTGTCGTGTATCCCTCAGATCCAGACCACAGCCAAGGCTTGTAGATTCTTTTTGTACAATATTGCCAAAATCTGACCATATCTCCGCCTCTACTGCCAAGATCCTGGTCCATGCCCTAGTGATCTCACGACTTGATTACTGTAACGTCCTCCTGGCTGGGCTTCCTCTTTCTCACCTCCGTCCTTTAATCTCTGTCCAGCATTCAGCTGCACGCATTATCACTTCCACCCACCACTCTGACCACATCTCTCCTGTGTTGGCATCCCTTCACTGGCTCCCTCTCCCTTTCCGCATTCAGTATAAGCTCCTGCTGTCGACATTCAAAGCCCTCCATGGACTGGCCCCTCCTTACTTATCAGACCTTCTTTCTCTTCACCTTCCCACCAGGGCCCTCCGTTCTGGTAGTCAAGGGTTCCTGTCTCAGCCCAGGATTTCCTCTGCCCCATCCCGGATTCACCCCTTTTCACTTGCTGCCCCTCACTCCTGGAACCTTCTTCCTCCACAAGCAAGAGCCATCACTTCTTTAACCAGCTTCAAAACGGAGCTGAAAACCATCCTATTCAGAGAAGCCTTCCCAGGCATCGCATAATTGTCGCTTACTATCTGATGTTCTGTTGTTGGCTGTTTATCGATCCATTTCCTGTATTGCTATGTACTGTATATGTATTATCCTACTTGTGATTATGTATTTTCCCTGGATAATGATTAACCATCCATTATGAAGCCTCGCCCTCCCTTCAGTCCATCTGCCTTGGTCCAGACCTCGGAGGTTGAGAGGAACTGCTGGACCTCTTACCCTCTCCCGCCACCACTCCCTTCTCCTTCTGTGTCATGTCTTTTTAGATTGTAAGCCTGAGGGCAGGGAACCGTCTAACTAAAAAGATTGCATGTACAGCGCTGTGTAAATTTACAGCGCTTCATAAATAAAGGTTAATAATAATAATATCTTTGGTTAAATTTAAAGTCATGTCCTTGAATTTAATGAATAATTACTGTGTTTTTGTTGTGCAAACTGTACAAGTGTTAACTTCTCAAAAACAAAAACACTAAGGACAATTGACCCCAATTAATACAATTCTTTCAGGCAGCTGGAACATTGATTCAAGTTCTTGGCACAAACACCTGGTGGCTCATTCATAGCATGTCAGTGATTATTAACATCTTCATGGGAATACCATTCTGTTTGGCACCACTATTTTCCATGGTTGGCAATGATTTTACTAATGCTTTTGATTAATTAACCCATCACATCCAAAGGGCACTTGAGCCCTGAGGATCCAGAGGAAATCTCGCCAGAATTTTAAGATACTGGATTTACAGGGACATGAATAAATATATCCTTCTCCTTCATGCTTTCCCATCCCAAACACTCAGATAATTTATGTATTAGTTTAATATTTAAGAATACTTAATATTCTTAAGGAGGAAGCAAGGACTGGGACTTAACTCTTTGAGATTACAAAGGAATGAATTTCTTGGACTGTAATTGGCAGTTTTACCTATGATATCATGTGTCTTCAAGTCATTTCTGACTAAGTTAAGGCAAACTTATCATGGTGTTTTCTTGTCAGAAATTGTTCAGAGGTGGTTTGTCATTGTCATCCTCTGAGGCTGAGAGAGTGTGGCTTGCCTAAGGTCACCCAGAGGGTTTCTATGACCGAGCAAGATTCAAATCCTGGTCAGAGTTATACCCCAATGGTCAACGACTACATGACACTGACTGTTTTAGTTTTACGTATATAGCATCTAAAAGTTTTTCCAGATGTAGCAGAACGGACTTCCTGAAAAATTCAGCAGTTTCTGTCCAATTAGTGAGCCTATGGGTTTCCAAGAGACAGACACCTCCTGGATCCCAAGGTAAGTTATATTACTGTTGCTAATGGAGTTTAAAATTTAATGCCCTTCATCTAGGCCCTAACAGGGCCATGAAAGGCATGGCCTCTCTCTACATTGAGATCTCTCCAAACCAACTGAACTATAGCAGTGGGATCTACCATATATACACTCAATTATAAGTCAAACTCATGTATAAATCAACGGCAGGTTTTGGGGCCAAAATTAAGGATTTTGATATGATCCATGGATAAGTCCAGGGTAAAATTCAGGGACATGTAACAAAGGAGGTAAAGGATGAAACAAAGGAAAACGATGCCAAAATTCCAGCAGGCATAACTGTGCTCACCCCATAGGCTGGATGGATGAGGAGGAAACGAGGATAAATGTGGCTATACAAAACATGCAGGAGGCAACCAGACATAATCAGGGTTAAGAAAATACGGATAAAAAGGTCAAAGAATAATGGTGACTACGTTAGCAGTGATTATAGCCTTGAACTTCAGTGTAGTAAACTTGCCTGATTTTAGCCCAGAAAAAACATATGCAAATGTCTTATTCAAAACTGATTCTTCTCAGGACTCCTTTGAGGGGAAGTGCCAAAGAGTGCCACTTCCACCATTTTCCTGGCCAAGCATTTAAAAAGGTCAGAGGTTGTCAGAAATTAGTGCTTCTTTTAGGTGCTCCCAGACTGGACTAAGCTCTTACCTTTTGCCACTCTACCGAGAAGGAGATAATTCATTTTTTTCACAAGAGTTAAAGGACAGTACTTAACACTGACCTGAAGATAAGTCAGCTCAGGTTTTCTGGGTCAATTATTAAAATTTCTAGATTTATACATGAGCACATACAATATACAAAATGTAGACCTGTGTCTCCAACACCATCGCTTTTTTCCGCGCTCTTGTATGATTTAAAAAAAAACATTTTGTGCCTGATGAAGAAGCCAGTAAAGCTTTAAAAGCTTGTATTATGTGTTTTTTGCATTTTGGCTGGCCAATAAAGACTAACACTTTTTTGTGGCTTTTGTTTAAGAAGGAAATCAGGTTAAAATAAAGTGTTAGGATTTTATCCATTTATTTTGTGAAACACATGTATTGTACAGAAGTTCATCAACAATTAAAACAAAGGCGGGGGGAGTGAAAATTTGTGAAATACCCACTCCAGTTATTTGGGTATTTTTCTACTCCAAGGGGTCTCACAAAACTATTTTAAGCTTTTCATATTTTGATCTTCACTTTGTTACCTAGCACACCCTTCTTTGTGAACATAATTCAAATAGAATATTTTTAACCAAAACACAGATTATAGCTGAGGACACAGTCTCGGTATGCCGTTATGCACAATTCACCATGCTTGGCATTACTGGTGACTCCTACATCATAAAAACTAAATTTGTATAATGACAAATGCCAAGAAAATAATCTAAAAAGCTGTTCACAAGATAGGATTTTGTAATTATCTTACATAATAAAGAGACAAGTGACCATCCCATTGCAGGTGCAATGGAAATGTGAAGCCCTCAGGAGGTGGTTGGCTTGTAGATTCCATCAGCACAAGACAGTATGGGCAAAAAGAAGGAATGATAGAAGTTGCAGTTCAACATGGATGACCATCTGTTACCTAAGCATGTTCTTGCTGTGTGCCTTCAAGTTATTTCTGATTTATGGGAACCCTAAGATGAACCTATCATAGGGTTTTCTTTGCAAGTTTCTTCAGAGGTTTGCAATTGCCATCCCCTGAGGCAGAGAGAGTGTGACTTGCCCAAGCTCACCCAGTGGGTTTACACAGCTGAACTGGGATTAGAACCCTGGTCTCGAGTCATAGTCAAACCATTGCTCAAACCATTACACCATGCTGGCATCAAGCATATAGCTGAACATAACAAACTAGAGATTGCTTGCTGCTGATTTATTCATTGTCGTCTTTTAAAGATCAACTTGAAAACTACTAACTTAAGATACTGTTGTGTACCTTCAAGTCATCTCTGACAACTCTTAAGGTGAACCAGTCATGGGATTTTCTTGGAAGAATTTGTTCAGAGTGGGTTAGCTCTTGTCTTTCTCTGAGGCTAAGAGTGTGTGACTTGCCCAAGGTCAGCCAGTGGATTTCCATGGCTGAGCAGAGATTAAAACCATGGTCTCCAGAATCATAATCCAGTGTTCAAACTATACCAAATTGCGTCTCACCATGGATATAAATTTTTCTTATCAATTGTTTCATTTTTTGCACAAATGTACTAGGATTCTGGGAGACCAAGATCTGAATCCCTACTCAGTCACTGACACCCACTGGGTAACCTTCGGCAAGCCATGCTCTCTCAGTTGGAGGAGGAGATGGCATTCCTCTTCAGTATGAATTTTGCCAAGAAAATCCTAGGATAGGATCATGATAAGCCAAGAGTTGACGAGAAGCATGTAGAAACACATCTTAGAAATGGGAAAGTCCATGTTAAAACATTTACCCTCCATTTTGTTGTTTCATTTTTGACCTCCAACGTTTAAAATGTTCAAGACATCCCCCCCCCCCCCCTATTTGGCCTCTAGTGCTACCTGGACCTCAAATTATTTCTAAGCATGTTGGAAAAATGTTGGAAGAAAACTTTTGAATATTGGAGAGCTCAGGATTTCTTTAGATACCTGATCCAGAAATGTTGGAATACTGCCAAACATGTTCTAGAAGTCTAGGGGAAAGGCTTTTTATACATCTGTCTTCTCATCTACTTCACCTTTGTCTTCTGCAGGATGTGAAAGAAATTGGTCTATGTTAAACATGTTCAAACCAAATCAATAAATTAGCTGACATGAGAGGACATGTAGGCACACCTTTGGTTTTTAAATATCTATGAAAATGACAAAATGAATGCTTAAGAAGCATAACTGCTGACTGTCAACAAGTCAATATATGAGACTGACTAGATAAAACTTCACAAATTAAAATTAGCATTTGTATCCCCTTTTTTTCTGAAGCACTTGTTCTGGAAATGGATGCTCTGTTATTTGCTTCACACTGTGGAGAGATTAAATTCACAACACATATTTTATTTCACTCAAAGTTGATTTCTTCTGTTTTCAATTTTAACTCATGGCCATCTTATAAACTGGCAAAAGGAGATGTTCACTTTCCTGATTTAGATATTTAGAAAAATAAATTTCAAATAATAAATGTGTAACTATCTCAACAAACTACATGTTTAATTCATCCAGCACAGACATTTTATGAACAAACAGAATTGTAACAGCAATCCTAAATATCCAGTTGGGTGAATTGTAGGGACCAATTTTCTCACTATAGGCTTCTCAAGGCATTGCATAGATTGCCAAAAATGTCTACACAAAATGGGAACCAAATGGAAGCCCACTTCTGGTTTGGAGAAATAATGGGGTATTTTAATATCAGAGAGCACTGAGATTAAAGATGTAAAGAAAAACAACTGATTTTCTTATACTTGGCAAGGGGATTGGGGGAAAAGGACAAAGCTGCAATATTTTTGGTATTTTAGTGCTTTGGGATGAAAAACTTTTGTGCAAAACACCCAGTTACACTGGTTATTTCAACAATTTTTGTTGTGCAAAAAGTTAATATTTCATAACCTAGTTAAAAAGGCAGAAAATCCTGAAATTTATCATTCTTATGTCTGCAAATAAAGTAAAAGACTTATATTCCTTGCAGTGGGATCCAGTGAACTATTTAAATAAATAATAATAAAAAAAGTTTTTATTTATATCCCGCACCTTCCTTCGATCAGGGCGGCTTACAGTATAAAATTTAAAACAACAATACATACAATAAAATCCAAAATACATCACATATAAACAATAATAAAAAACACAGGCTAAAAGCCCCAAAGCCCTTCCTCTTGGCCACGAAAGAGGAGGGAGGCCCACAGGATTTTTAATCGGGGAATGCCTGTTGGAACAGGAAGGTCTTCAAATCCTTCCTGAATTGGGCCAGGGTGGTAGTCGAGCGGAGCTCAGTGGGCAGCGTATTCCAAAGGGCTGGGGCAGCAGTGGAAAATGTCCTCCTTGTGGTGGAGGACAATCTAGCCCCAGGCACCTTCAGTAGCTGCTGCCCAGATGTCCTGAGGGTGCGAGGCGGAATGTACGGGGAGAGGCGGTCCTTTAGGTAACCTGGACCCAAGCCATTTAGGGCTTTATAGGTAATAACCAACGCCTTATATTGGGCCCGGAAGCGGATAGGCAACCAATGGAGATCTTTCAATGCCGGTGTTATATGGCTGGTCCTGGGAGCACCAGTGACCAGCCGGGCTGCCATGTTCTGAACCATTTGCAGCTTCCGAGTTTGATATAAGGGTTGCCCCAAGTAGAGTACATTGCAGAAATTCAATCTCGAGGTTACCAGAGCATGTACAACAGTTTCTAGGTCCCTCTGGGCCAGGTATGGGCGCAGCTGGCGAATAAGCCGAAGCTGATAACAGGTGCTCTTGACCGTCGCGTTCACCTGAGCAGTCAGGTGTAGCGACGAGTCAAGAAGCACCCCCAGACTGCGCACGGAGTCCTTCACAGGGAGCGTGACCCCGTTCAGGACAGGTGGAACCACCGCCATTCCTGGACCAGGGGAACCTATAACTAGTACCTCCGTTTTCTCTGGATTCAATTTGAGTCGGTTTTCCCTCATCCAGCCCATTACTGACTCCAGGCATGCCACGAGAGGAGAGACCCCATCCCCAGTCACTGCATCAGTCGGAGACATAGAGAAAATGATTTGGGTGTCATCAGCGTACTGATAACCCCGCGCCCCATGTCTCCGGATGATCTCTCCCAGCGGTTTCATGTAAATGTTAAATAGCATGGGAGACAGAATGGCTCCTTGAGGGACCCCAGTTTTAAGGGCCCGCTCGTTGGAGCACACGTCTCCCAGCTGGACCATCTGGGACCTCCCAGAGAGGTAGGACCGGTGAATATTTAACAGGTGAATAGCCACTTCTGTAGGCCTCTGAAAGGCAATTCACCTTTTCTTTTTTTAAACCAGAAAAAGGCTACTTTTGGGGGGAATTAGGGTCTAGAAAAAAGCCTTGGGGGCTTACACACCACCTACTCCTTTACAGATCTTTACTCAAGCCACGGTCACATTGTGGGGCTTGCTCCTAGGTAAGTGGATACAGGTTAACATCTTAGAGGGACAAAGTGAATTTCCATCACTAAACTGAATATCCTTCCTTTTCATTTTTAAACCTTTGGGACAATGCTTTTCCTTCATAGCTTAAAAATTTCTAGCTCTCTCTAGTTACATACATTCCTAATTGAGTAATCCCTGACCCATGGCAACCCTGTGAACAGGGCATCTCCAACCCCCCCATCCCCCACTGCTCTGCTTAGGTCTTGTAGATTTAGGCCCATGATCTCTCTAATCGAGTCTATCCATCCGACATGTGGTCTCCCTTTCCTTCTACTGCCCTCCACCTTTCCTAGCTGTATTGTCTTTTCTAATGAGTTATGCTTTCTCAAGATGTGGCTAAAGTACAATGGCCTGAATTACATAATCTTGGCTCCCAGGGAAATTTCTGACTATCTGCTCAATAGCAAACAAAAGGAGACAAGCTCCACGTGCTCTAAGATGGTCAACCGCTTATTCAGTGTTTAAAACCTTCCTTACCTATGTTTGCTCAAGGACCCCACTTGTCTTTTTGGCTATCCATGGTATCCTCAGCACTCTTCCCCAGCACATCTCTTTCCTCTTATTTGCTTTTTTCACTATCCAGCTCTCACATCCATTCACGGTGATGGGAATACAATGGCTTGGATGATTCTAAATTTCGTGTTCAGTTGTATATCTCTACATTTTAGGATCTTGTTTAATTCTTTCATAGCTGCCCTTCCTATTCCACATTGTCTTCTGATTTGACTGCAGCCTCTGTTCTGACCAGTATTTGATCCAAGGTATTTGTATAGTTCCTCTGTGGTCATTATTTTTGTTTTCTTTATGTTTAGCATTAAGCTTGCCTTTGTACTTTCTCCTTTTAACTTCCTCAGTACTATATTATACATTTATGCCAAATCTTTAAAAACAACTCTCAAGAATAGGTTTAAACCCTGAAATATGGTTTTATTATAAGAATAGTGAGAAAACCTCAGAGATACAAGTCATACATAGCAATCTGATACCTTCACATTAACATGTTGGCATTGGTGGACACAACATTGCATTAATTACTATGTTAAGATCAGAATTTGTAACTTGAAATAAAAGAGATGGTTAGTCTATGTTACTGGTACAATTGGGTTTTCCTGATTTATAACTTGAAACTTTAAAAACCTGAGAGAAAGGTTTCCTAAAGCACGGATAGGGGGTGGGTGGGGACTGATGACAATTTGGATGGCTAACTGCTCATTCATATGCATGAATACTGCAAAGATAGTCTCATTTTCCTTAGATCTCTATTCCCAAATGGTTGGTTATGCTGTTGCAGATTTAATTAGGAAAGATATATTCTACTGTGGACACACCACAACAAAAAATGGGTTGGGGGGGGGGGTCAGGGAAAAGAAGAACTGCATACAGCACCCTTAAAGTCCATCACTAGCTATGTTTTCAACCTGCCTCATCCTTTGTACAAACATCCGAGCCTGAGTATGTGAAATAATTCAGCAGGAAAAAAATGCACTATTAAAGGCCAATTCAGTGCAAGCTGTGACAGGGCCACTAATGGCCACAGTACTTTTAAGGACAGCATTGTCCATTTCTGGGAAGAATGCCAACCTATTAATAACCAATCCTAGGATATACCAACAAGGCTCACTCCAAATATTTTGGCTTAGAACACTAAAGAACACCATGAATACTTGTAATGAAAAACATCTCATCCCTCATTTAGGAATATTACACGCTTTTTTATATACATATCGCTCAGCTGGATATGAATTTCCTTCCACCTATGTGCAGATGTTTAACTCTTGCAAACTTACTGTACTTT
Source organism: Sceloporus undulatus (assembly GCF_019175285.1). Lineage (NCBI taxonomy): Eukaryota > Metazoa > Chordata > Lepidosauria > Squamata > Phrynosomatidae > Sceloporus > Sceloporus undulatus. The sequence continues at coordinate 22,409,729 of NC_056524.1, forward strand.
GCAAATCACAGAATTTCTTCTGTAGTGGTCAACAGTTTCTCTTTTACTCCAAAAATATGCAGTCTAGAACTTCACATGTTTTGGAAGTACTTGCAAGCTGAATTCAAGTTACTTCCAATTTCAATATACTTAAAGACTACAGTCTTGGGGGAACTTCCAAAATGTAGCACTCATGGCTTTATGTCCATCCACAGGAAAAGCTTGCAGAACAAATATATTCTAATAAGGCTAAAGAAGAAATTACCTGAAGCTTTCTAAAGTGAAATGAGATATCTATTAATACAAATAATTAAATAAGAGCAGCACATGTGAGTGGTGGAGATGTTCTCCACATTTTCAAATAGTATTTTTCATGTACACAGCTGTGAAAGAGCAATAAATTCCACAGTGTAATGTCATCCCTCTAGGATTATTGAAAGGGAATTGAATGACTGACATGGTCAAATATATCTGAATAGTTAGTGGAATTGAAAAAGAAATAGCCCTTTTCTATTGAAGAACAAAAACAGATACTTAAGGACACCATATGACAAAAATAGAACCTCCCCACAAAATATACAAAATGCTTTGTCCAGACAAGATTATCTTGTCCTACCTGAACCTAGTTAGCGTATACAACACATTTCTAATACTCCTGAGGCAGAAGCTACTTCCATGTCTTTACCTAACATTATACAGTATGGGATAAGATCACATCACCAAGATGACATGGATTTGCTTAAGGATGTTGTAAAAGAGCAGGATACCAAATGGAATGCTATAGTCTTTCATCCAGCCATCAACACACTGCCATTTTTCCTGAATTTAATTTCTTCACACATCACAAAGTAGGCTTGAAAATTTCTACATGCCTAACCCTGTGTATGGTTATAATTAAGACATATGAAAGCAGCCTTTTAAGAGTGTGTAGTACTTATTACTTAATGATGCAAAATTACTAAAATCATTAAGCACTTCAGCCTTCCATATTTGCCTTGATTCTTGATGGTAGAATTCAAATATACAGCCATGTTAGTCTGTAGAATCAGTATGTAGAAAGACCCTGTGGCACTTTTGAGACTAACTGAAAGAAAGAAGTTGACAGCATGAGCTCAGTTAGTCTCAAAAGTGCTACAAGATCTCTCTACATACTAATTCATGATGTTTTAGCAACAATCCCAACAATTCATGTTCTTGCTATATGGCAACAGACCACATTAAAGTAATATGACTCTTCTTAGTTCCAAGATGACATGCAGGGACCTGGATTCTGGGAGTGAAAAACAAACAAACATCGGCTCCCCAAATTTGGAAAGGAAGTGGGGAATAATACTAAAATGTTCTCAGTCTAGTACACATTAAAACACTAGCATTACTTCCCTTTTAATATTTAGGCCACTTTTTAAAGTTCAAGAGTAGACAACTTTTTATATTCTATCAAAAAACAAAATGTTGAATTGGAATTATAGGAAAATTAATATTAAGGCCAAGCCACCATGTAAAGTTGCAAACTATGGCACAAATGATGGTGGGCATTTGTAGAACACCAGCCAAGGCTTAATGTTAATCATTCTTCCTAAACACAATCATTCCATTAAAACTACCACACCAGATTCCTATACTACTACAACAATTTTAACACATCTCCAGTATTCAACCATTTATATGGGGTATTTCTGATGCGCTCCACAATGTTTTGGTTTTTGTGTATTGAAACCACCATCATATTCAAGGGATATCCTTCACTTTTAAGACTGTTACAAATCTGAATTTTTATTATTCTGAAATGATAGAAACTTAAGACAAAATCCTCAATTTTTCTGTCTTAGGAGAGATGTGGTTCAATGCCCATTTCATGTGTAACAAGACTTCCTTTAAAAATAAAAGGAAAAAAAATTACTAAAGTTCATAAGGATGTGAATGCAACCCTTGGTTTTGACTCAGTTTTTGTAGGCATAGCATCACAAGATCAAACATTTTCTTCAGAGGTGCTCTTGCTATGACGCTTGACGGATCTTTTGCCATTCCACAAATTCATCAAGAAGAACAGGCCCTGGAAATGGAACAATGCCAGTTACAAACTGCACTTTAAGATGCTTGGCAACAGCAAGGCAAACAGTGTTAGCTTAAATTATGTTAACACTAAATAATCTCTAAATAATTTGAGCATGAATCATGTGGATGTTTTCTAAAGCAGTTTAAACAGAAAATAGATAGACTCATATTTTTTGAAACAAGTTAAAATGTCTCTACCACGTTTGAGATGAGATTGGTTAAAAAAAACACGAAGGAAATTTGGTTGACACCACCTTTTAACTTACATTCTCAGAAATACAGGATTTCACAATTAAACCCGAGAGCTTGTTGCTGGCAAGTGATTTCTTTTTTTATTCTGCTTATGACAAAATACCCACATTTTAAAGGAAGAAAAGGGAAAGTAAATCACCAGACTTTGGAAACAGGGAATGGGAAATCTTCCACTTTTCAATGTTTTCCAAGGTTCAGTGCTTCAGGAACAACTTCCCGCTCGTAACTGGTGCTTGTCTGTGCCTTTTCACGAGGCCTTAGAGCCATTTGTGATACTGGTGAATCACACTACAATATTTACAATGACATTACACACCAATACTCTATGTTCATGGAGACTCAGGATGGTGGAATTATATTTTATTCACTGTAAGGTAGGGGTGGGGAACCTATGGCCCTGCTTGCTGTAAGGAATAGCTAGAATTTGTGGACCTCTGTCAACTCTTATCACTATATTTTGCTTGCTCCACTCATCATGTAAGGGATCTGAAATCTTAAACAATGATAACATATAGACACATTCCAGAGTTTTAAAAGAATACTTCAAGATGTTATTTCTCATTTATTGCTTTGTCCTGAAAATCTTTGTGCAACTTTGGAACGTAAGTCTTCCTGATAAGGACTGAACCAGTTCAGGCTGTAGATCCAACTTCATCCATGCTGGATGGATGAAGAGGGAGTATGCTGGGGAAATATGCTCTGCCAGAAAACAAAAAGCAAACGCATTGCATTTCTACACACATTAATGTGGTTCTAAATTCACCTACAGAAAAGTGTCACTTATTTTCAGATACAAAATCACAGGAGTGGGCTGCAAGGTTTTCAAGGTTTATAAGAGTCAGTTAAATATGTCCTTCTGTGCAGGCTGGCCTTAGTACTAAGACTCCTATTGGATGACAGACCCAAGACAGGAAGTGGCAAGTGGTTTATCAGTAGTGTCATCTACCAGAGAAAGATTTGATCTGTCAACTCAAGCTGAAATTTTCTTAAAGAAAGAGTTTTTTTAATTAGAAACATTTGGGGAACCAAGCTGCATTAGTATACCTGTATTAATTTTTGTAGATTTCCAAAGCCTACTATTACCACTGCTAAGTTGCCCTAGCTACTGCTACACCTGTGGGACTTCTGGGGTGTTCTTCAGATTTCTGCAGACAACTACCTCTTCGTAGACCTTGGCCCATGAAGCCGACCCAGCAGTTTCCGCCAGTAAGTTCCACCCACTGCAACTGTCACTTCAGAAGGGGCAGGTTTGCTACCAGTGTGTGTATGTGTGTCTGTGTGTGTGAGAGAGAGATATAGCAATAGCAAGTACATTTCTATACCACTTATCAGTGAATGCGTACTCCTCCCTAAGCGGTTTACAATGTGTAAGACAATTGCCCCCAACAAACTGGGTACTCATTTTACCAACCTACGAAAGGATGGAAGGCTGAGTGGATCTTGAAGCAACTTATTGCTCTAGGATCAAACTTACAATGTTGTAGCTGCAGTAGCACCATTTAACCACTGTGCCACCAGGGCTCCCTGATATCACAGTGGGTTTATCTCTTTGGGCAAACTACTCTGAGTAAAGGCCTGCCTTGATGTTTGTGGGAAGCACAAGGACAAGGCTTGTCCTGACGCAGGGGTGGGGGAAGAGTGAGGGTTTTGTACTTGTTACCTGTGCGGTCTTTGAGGAAATGAGCTTGTGTTTTGGTGGGTCAGCACTGGCTGTTTGCCTATGCTGTTTGGAGGCTTGTGTGTTTTTGCTTAGTTTTGGCTGTGTACTTTCCCTAAGCACACGATCTAAAGGGGTGGAGAGAGAGAGAAAAAGGCATTTTTGTGGGCATTTCATGGGGGACTTTAAGAGAGAAACCTGGACAGTTGTGCTGCTAAGTATATATGATGATGCACATGGATGATGATGTAGTTGTTGCATTGCACTGACTTGCAACATCTGAGCCATGTTTATTTTATTGTTTGAGGATCTGCTGTGCTGTATCTTAAGCAAATGCAAGCGGCAAGACAAAGTACAACAACTTGAGGCATTTAGAGGATCCCAATTCTGAAACAGAAAAGAGAGATGTCTGGAGCTACACAATCAATTCCAAGCTCTCCCCCTAATTTCAGTTATGAGGCACAGGAAGAAGGACAAGACCGTACACTCCGAAGACATGGAGGCAACCTTGGAAGATTCTATGGATGAAAGAGCTACTGTCTATTCCCAAAGGAAAGAGATGTGGGGTGGTATGATTCCCTGTTGAGAGGGACAGAGACAGTGGCGTGTGGGCCTGAAAAGATGTCTCAACATGTATACCATCTTCAAGAGTGAAGATCCATGATGTAACAAAGAGGCTGATAAGGCTCATCAAGCGCAATGACCACTACCGCTTCATTCTGATCCACGTTGAAACAAATAATACTGCAAGATATAGCCTTTGACATATTGCAAGGTACTATGAGCTCTAGGGAAGAAACTGAAGGTCCCTGGGGCACAGGTTTTATTTAATTGCTCCTTCCTTCCATAGCCTAGCAATAGAAAGAAAAATACAAGTGTAATAGTGCTCCACAGGTGGTGCCATCAAAGAAGATTTGGCTTAAAGGAGCATAGTCTATGCTTTCATGAAGAGGAAACATCAGGCAGGAGATTGGCAGCACCTCACAGCAAGTTAAAAGAGTAGATTTTTTGGGGTCCTGAAAATCTGATCAAAAGAACTTTAAATTGGATTACTTGGAAGAAAGACCAGAAAGCAGGGGGATACCAAGTATTCGGGACAATTGCCTTAATGATAATGGAAGGGGGGAGGGGAGTTGGGCCAATAGTACAAGAACCCAAGAGTAGGTTGAAAAAAAGCAGCAAGGAATCAGCTGGGGAGAATGACCTGTGGTCTTAAGATGCCTCTACACTAATGCATAGAGCATGGGAAATAAGATGAACTTGGACTCTTTATGCAGGAAGGCAAACATGCTTAAATAGATACCACTGAAACCTGGTGGAATGAGAATCATGGAACACAGTATGGAATAATAATAAATAATAATAAAACTTTTATTTATATACCACCTTTCCTTCAGATCAAAGCGGTTCACACACGATGTAACACCACCATTAGTAAGAATGGGACTTGAGGTCCCGTGGGGTTTTTTTTGTTTTGCTATCTATCTGGGGTGGGTGGATCTTGAATGGATCCACCGTGAATACCAAGGTTCGACTATACCACCCATAATGGAAATAGAAACATATCAAAACATCAGTTGTGACTCATTACATTTGTTCTTCTACTGCATTTTCAGATATATCCCTTTGTTCATATTCAGAAAAAAGAAATGTATCTCGCATGCCCTCTAATATAGGCTAAAAATATGTATACAAATAGTGAAGATCTGGCAAACCTATACATAATTGTTCTGGTTAAGACCTCTGACTGTCTTAAGTTCTACAGTTTCTGTGAATGAAACCACCAGGGTACTAGCTGATCCTTTTAATGCTTTTCTTCTTTCGCAAAAGAGCTTCCCACTCAAGGCTCTTATTTGTTTCCCCAATCTTTGTGATTTCTGTATGAATGTTATTGATACAGGTTTTTGTTAAAGTAATGTGATGCATTCACCTGAAATCCAAAATTCATCCAATGTATAAATTAAGACAAAAGAAAACAGAATACTCACATGCCCCATCTTCATCGTAGTTGCTAAGATCTGCATGGACAGTTCTGCTGAATTCTAACACATTGTACCACTGATCTTTGTTAATTACTCTGTATTTTGACTGCTACAGAACAATAAGAGATTGGGTCTCAGCAAACAAAAGGTAGTCTATGAGAATGATCACACAAAGAATCATGCATTTTTTTTCTCCACAGAGGCAAGAAGTTATAGTGGTTTATGAAATATATGAAAAAGCAGTTTTTAGTGTGGATTTAAATGAGCCAGCTTGACTGTTAAAACAGAAGACTATTTTTGGCAGGGTAACAGGGAAAACATTGCAAAGGGCACCAAATGCAGGCATGAAAATATAGGGAAAGGCAGCTAATAGCAAATAACATAATAAATAGTAGCTAAGAAATAAGGAAGATACCATTTCTTTTAGCAGAATAATATGGCTTATACAGGAGTTCATTTCCTTTCCAGGCTCTAAAAGAAAATATTTTGGTATATAAGCTTGCCAGTTTCCCAAAGGGAAAGGGTAATTTACCCTAGCAGCATAGGTGAATGAAGCAGAACCCATTACATGCAAGAAACACCTAGTTCTGCAGTCATGCAAGTCTAATGTTGCCTCTCCAATCTAAAGCACTTAAAACAATTAATAAAAATATATTTTGTTTCTAAAAAGGAATACAAGGAAGTGAAATTTTTGCAGATGTTTATTTATTTTGAAAATATGAACATGTACATACAAGACCATCTAAGTAAATTAAAAATATTGGCACTCTTCTCCTCTGGTTTTTAGATAGTATTCTAAAACAGGTGCACAGCAATTAAGCTTAAAAACAACTACTTGACTCAAATGGTTCATGTATAGGAAGTTTCTTTCAGGAGAGCAGGAAAGAAACAATTACAGTGGGCCTTTGATATTTGCTGGGGTTTGGTTCCACAACCCCGTTGACACCAAAATCCATGGATGCTCAGGTCCCATTACGTACAATGGTGTAGCCAAATGGTGTTTCTTCTAAAATGGCAAAATCAAGATTTGATTTTGGTTTTTTTTTTTAAAAAAAATATTTTCAAGCTATGGATGTTTGACTCCATGGATAAAAAAAATCTGTTGGATGTGGAAACTGTATAGCAGGTACATTTCTACATATTTAAGATCAGGATCAGAATTGTAAGGTGGGCTGGTTGTTTTTGCAGACTTATGCACTATATAAATCAAATACTGAACACATTAAATATTTTAAAAATTATATATGCATACCTCCAAGTATTGATAAAATACTGAAAACAGTGGCCACGTTCTTCCAAGCAGAAGTGCTAACATAGATTTTGCAGTGTCAATATCAAGACTTCTCTGGTCTTTGTCCTAAATTGATTAAAGAAATCATAGCTCAGAAAATAAATGATAATCAGCTGAATTCATGCTTTTTTAAAAAAGAGGAGTTGCACATACCCTTGCAAAATCAAATGCGTATCTGTAGATATTCTTAAACGTTGAAATGTCATTCAGTTGTGTGCGCAAAAAATCAAATTTACTCTGCAGCTTTTCTGTACAGTCACATCTTAAATAAAAGAAAGAGTTATATGCAAAACACATTAATAGATGGGAGTAGGCAGGCACTTCTCAATTTCAACAGTGAAACAAACAAGGCTTGAAGCACTTCAAGGCTCTCAACACAACAGTAGCAGCCTAGGGTATACCTTTGCATTATTGCATATAGTCATTCATTTTGATATCTTCCTCCACAACATTCGGTTGTCTAAATGTTTCTGAGACCAACTTCTATGAGCTTTCATAACTGGCTATGTTAGCTGAGACTGAAGTAAGTTGCCATTCAAACACTTGGCAGGCAAGAGGCTGGGGAAAGCTGCTATAAAGGAGACAGCGCATTCATGCTGACAAACCATAGCTAGATCAAAGTGATGGATAAATGTGAAGGTGGTGCCAGGATACGTGGTGCCAGGAATATAAACCATAATACTATTTGTATGGAAATATATTCATTAATCTAGTTTTCTTTGCACTGCAGAAGAAAGCAAAAATTTATGCATAAATATTTGCCTGCAAGTTATTCTGCATAGAAATACATTTGGGTTGTTTTTGTTTTTTTGATTGGGTATAATGTTTTTGAGGGGGTTATATGGGGGAGCAAATAAATATTTTTGCAAGGAAATGCGTTGTTTTTGTGCCAAAAATGTATTTTTCATATTTTTTCAAAAAGACCATGTTTTTGTGTGTGAGCAAATCTAGTGCTTTTTGTGCAAAAAGACATGAAAACTCTTTTTTAATATATAAAAATGATTTTTTTCTCTTTGGACCTCTTTGTTCCTCTTTGGACCAGTTGGAAGTTTCCAAATTCTCTTCAAAGACAGTCTCATAATCCAAATGGAATGTAACTAAGGCATGCATCATCATAGACAGGTCTGACATCTTATGGAAAGGGTGCAACTAGCACACATAACTTAACTGTGCAAATGTTCTCCTGGACATTGCAGAGATGTGAGCTTCCAGGCCCCAGGCAGAATCCAAGTGTACACTTAAGCTGTGGACCTGCATCTTAAGGTGAGTGTCACACTACCCTGAACAGATTAAATTTCTATTCCCCGATCTGCTTTTTAACCCAGAGCACCTCTGTCCTGTCTGTACTGAGTTTCCATTTTTTCATCCTAATCCTGTAGGAAACAGTAATTCTGAAAACTGAACAGTGCAGCAGGATAAACTAGCTTGTCTGTGATGGCAACTATGCCTGGTGCTCTGAACAGAATCAATACTGCTAGAGCAGTGGTTCTCAACCTCTGGTCCTCCAGATGTTTGTGACTTCAGCTCCCAGATTCTCTCATCACTGGCCATGCTGGACAAAGGCTTCTGGGTGTTGAAGTCCAAAACAGCTGGAGGATCAAAGGATGAGAACCTCTGTGCTAGAGGATGCATGTACAGCATGCCTGGGCCATACGCAGGCACACCATATGTGGCTTTACCCTTATGTAGAAGTTAAAGCTGCAGAAGGGATAATGGTGCACATATCGTGCTACACGCAGGAGCGCTCCCCTATTGAAACAAATGGGTTTTGAGCGCACACAGTTTTCCCTATATCTTTTGGGAATGGATCCCCCACATATGAGGAGGGTCCACTGTATACTTAATCTTTTGTTGCAAAACCAACCTCCCTATTTTATTACAGGCAGCTTTCTGGTACAACGAATCTCAGGACAGCATGTATGAATCAAAAGGATTCAAGCAAAGCTATAAGCACATGTCTTGGCATTGCCTGAAAAACAAACAAAACAGAAGCTTCACTTTCATCTTCTTTGGAGGAAGCACTCACATTGAGTTGCTATGCCCAAAATACCCTTGCCCTAGGTACTACCTACCTAATTGTCAAACCATACCATGCTGTTAACACAGGAGTGAAGTAGACAGGCAGGAAAAAGCAAGTCAAAACCTTGCTGACCGTACTGGCTGCTCATAAGTCGGCCTGAATGTGCATGGCCTGACCACAAGGCCTGACATCAAGCCACACTGTTGGGTAATTTCCCCCTCACCAACCATGTGCACCGCCACACAAACACACCACTGGTGACCGTCTTCTGTTTAGATGCCATCCCAGTGGATGCCCCCCATTGATTGTCCACACAGTTGCACCTGTGATCTTCCACCGGGACAGTACACAGAGGCAGAGGTGTGCCTAGTAAAACACTGGCAATGCACAACCATGCCCCCCATGCCCTCTTCACTCCATGCTCTCTCTTGGACTGTCTAGTTTATGTATGTTGTAATTACATCTATTGGAAATGTCATGCTTTTACTTTTTTACACTGCTGCCCCAACCACTTGGCTACGCTGGCTCTGTCCTTTTTAAATATGCATCTGCACTATTGTGCTTATATGCACATTTAGGGTTAGAGTTAGGATAGATTGCTTCTTTAGAACCTCTCTGGCATTGGCATGTTTATATGCCGGGTCAAAGGTGTGCATTTCTTGGGCTAGGTCAGATTATTCTAGATTCATTTTGGTCCTGCTTTTAGCACCATATTGTGGCCTCCGTGTGGTTTCCGGCCGCTTTGGGGGCATGTGTCACATAAACACCCAAAGCAGCCAGAAGCCATGTTATTTCGCCTTAAAGCACAGGTACAGCCTCACCAGTCAATATTAAATCCATATTTGGTTTGAACTGAGGAAAGCAACTTCTCAAGTATTTATTGACCACTGTGAAGAGTTTAAGGTGCTGAGCTATTTAGAACATCATACATCAATATTAACACCTTGAATTGGGCCTGGTGTTTCACTGGGAGAGAGTGCAAGTATTTTGAAGTACAGAAAATATTACTATCTGTTCGTGCCCAAACACAGACAGTATAGCGTTCTGAACCAGCAGCAATCTTCATACTCGTTCAAGAGAAGCCTCATGTAGAAATTGCAATAATCCACTCTGGAAATTATGAGAATGTACACTAATGTACCCAGATTATCCAGACCCAGGAATGATTGCAGGTGGTGAGCAAGGTACAAGTGACCACAAAGCACTCTTTGCCATTCGAGTCATCTGGGGTATCAAGGGGAGTATTATTCCAGGCTGAACAGTCTGTCTATAATTTGAAAGAATTGCCCCCCATCTAGCTCTGCTGGGTTTGCTAACGCAGCTAACACATGTGATTTAGACTGTTATAAGCACTGAGCTGCACTTTGAATTGTATCTGAAAAATGTCTGGCAGCCAATGCAGATTTATTTTTAAATAGTAATTTGGTTCGCTAGATCAGTAGCTGTATTATATACTTAATGATATTTTTTTTGGTAGTCTTCAAAGGCAGTCCCACAAGTAGTACATTGTAGTACCTCATTCAAGAGTACTTTACAGAGTTTCTCTCTGTAAAGAATGAGCCAAAGCTGGTCATCAGATTTGCTGGTGAAAGCCATTACATGCTGCTGGTGTCACCCTGGAGTTCCAGTGACAACCAGTATCCCTAATTCTATGAGTATGATCCATCAGAGTGTGTGCTAACTATCAAGAAAAGATTAGAGAATCCTTACTAGAGAAACCACTAACATGATCACTGTGTCAACTGTACTATTGCTTTATTTTCTCTCCCACTTCCCCCTCAGCAATGAGATTCAAAGCAGCTTGTAGAATTAAAAAAGCAAAACACATACAGTTTTTATATATAATGCAGTGAAACTACCTACAACACTAAAACCACTAAAACAAGTCTTTGCCTGGCACCTGAAGGACAACAAGAAGACATTCTAGTCTTCCTGGGATGAGAGTTCAAGAAGCTAGGAGCAGCCATCAAAAGGTTATGAGCCTTCATTCAGCCCACTACTGCTTATTCAACATCTCTATTAAATTACAATAATTTTATTATGCTTAAGTAGAGCACTTCTTTTAGAGACATTTGTACATTGGGCAAAATCAGCACATCACCTATGTTACTGTCTGAGCAAGACAAAGCCATCAAGGATAAAGGCAGGAGGAAAAGTAAAAACAGCACTCCCATGATGTCTGAAGGTAGCTCCAGAAACATGTGTTGGTGGTGGGTAAGGAATCAGTATCAGTCTCACACTGCGATTTCCCCAAACACTGTGATTTAAGTTCGTTGTAAATGCTGCTTCTGCGTGAGAAAGAGTTTGCAGTACTCACGTTTCCTACACCCTGGGCAAATTTGGCAAGCTGTTAGTAAATGACAAATATGAAAGGACATTGAGAAACTGGAGCGTGTCCAAAGGAGGGTGACAAAAATGGTGAAGGGTCTGGAAACCATGCCCTATGAGGAACGACTTAGGGAGCTGGGGATGTTTAGCCTGGAGAAAAGAAGGTTAAGAGGTGATAAGATCGCCCTGTTTAAATATTTGAAGGGATGTCATATTGAAGAGGGAGCAAGCTTGTTTTCTGCTGCTCCAGAAAACAGGACCCGGAACAATGGATGCAAGCTACAGGAAAAGAGATTCCACCTGAACATTAGGAGGAACTTCCTGACAGTAAGGGCTGTTTGACAATGGAATGCACTCCCTTGGAGGGTGATAGAGTCTCCTTCCTTGGAGGTCTTTAAACAGAGGCTGGATGGCCATCTGTCAGGGATGCTTTGATTTGGATTTCCTGCATGGCAGGGGGTTGGACTGGATGGCCCTAGTGGTCTCTTCCAACTCTATGATTCTATGATTCTCTGCAGCATTTTGCAAGCAGTAAGTATTTCTTCATTCAGGCTAAAATCATGACATGTAGTGCTAAACTAGACATTAAATGCTGTTGCACACACACTCCCCTTTTTGCTTTTAGAGCCAAAAGCAGCTTCAAAAGTATTTGGGGCTGGTTTCAAGTTGAAATATAATGAGGGGATAAGTGAAGAGTTAAGCATTCACATCCCTGGCCACCTTAGAACTTGCAGACGCCCAAGGTACAAGTACATACAAAAGGGGAAGGATACATACAACATCTCTTCTGACCAAACAGGAAATCATGCAAATCATCAGTGGTATTATCAGACCATTTTGAAAATGGTACCCTATAGGCAAAGGTTCTGTATCATATTTTCAACAGGTTCATTAACTGAAAGATTAAAATCTGTTATTTCAAACACATTAAAGATTATTTTAAATGTAGTTCTTACTGTAATGAGGTCATCCCCTTTAACCATTCTTCCTTTGTAAAGAATCCCATGCTTTCAGCCTCCAGTTTCCAGGCTAAAACTAGCATAATAATCTGTAAAAGAAATTTAAATAAAAACATGCAATATTTACAAAGAACAAATTACTTGCTAAACAATACTTGGGACTATTTAATAATTTTTGAATGGCAATAGAAATTTGCAATGATTCAAATGCAGATGCAATTTTAAATTAGCACAACATTAGAATTTCCCCCTTAACTCCAGGACTAAGAACATGGTTTGGATAAGATATATATCTCATCCTATTTCAGAGGTATTTTGGAGAATCTCCAAATCAAATGTGATACAAAGCAAAGCAGGCTGTTTCAAGGCTTCAGACACAAAATGGTGTTTTTGTCCTAATCTGATATATCTCTGTACTTCACTCTCCCCCCGATGTAATTAACACAAAGTGAGAGAAGGAAATTAGAGTCTGGGGAAAGTATGTGAAGTTTTATACTGATATTTCCAGCTTCCAGCCAGGAAATGATTTTATCACAGTTCTCCGAAGACTTTGTGAGAGGGACACTGAAGAATCTATCAAGACTTTCAGTGAATTTTCTTTTTTTTAAAGGTGTAACTGATAAATATAAATAACTAGGAAGTGCCCTACTCTGAACTGCTTACTGAGGAAACATCTGACACCAAAGTCCTGATCCAGTCCACCTTTGTCTCTTGCCCAGCTCTTTAAACATGAGACCTGTTGAGTTCCATCAAGAGGCCTTGACCTTCATATCAATTCCATCCCCTTTGGTTTTCCTGCCCAGTAGAGAGAGGGTACCATATAAATAGAGGGAACATCTGAGTGCATCTTCTTCTCCTTAGCAACTTCAATGAGAAAGCTATTGCCTCTTGATGGGGGTGCTGTGAAAGCTATCCACCATGTAAACTCATAGTGATGAGGTGAACTTCTCAATAATTAAAGTTATGAAAAGAAGACTGGAAAGACCTCCAATCCCATATCTGCAAGAGGAATGGTATCTGGCTCAGAGGATTTTAGAGCAGTGTATATATGTAGGTGTATGTATTAAAGAGACATCAGACCTAGGACCACTTACCTAGGAGTAAACTCACATTGAGCTTAAAGAAAGACATGTACAGAATTCTGCTGTTGACCACAAAGATCAACAATGATAAAAGATCAAAGCATATTTGATAGCTGAATATTCTTCTAACTCGGTGTTTCCCAACTTTTAGTCCTCCATTTGTTTTGTGCTTCAGATCCCAGAAGCCCCAACCAACTTGGCCATCAGGCAGGAATTATGGGAACTGAAGTCCAAAACACCTGGAGGACCAAAGGCATGGAACCACAGGAACACTGGCAAGGAGCCTATTCCATCCTGTTTTACTTCATTATCAAGTGTATTTACTTGACATATGACTAGGATTAGAGCAGGAGTGGGCAAAGTGTGACACTTGGAATTCCTATGTGTTCCCTGAAGCACCTCAGAAGCCCCACAAAACCCCCAAACTAAAAAAGGTTGGAGGCTGATTTCTGGACAACTTTGTTTTGATCCAAGAAAGTCAAAATGCGTTCAAGTCATAGCAATTTGCTCCTCTTGACCCTAAAAAAAAACAAAAACAAAAAAAAAAAAAAACAAACCCCCCCCCAAAAAAACCCAAAAAAACCAACCAAACAAACAAACAAACAAAAAAACCAAAACAAAACAAAAAACCTAACCCCAAAGAAATTTTAAAAGCTGCCTGATGAAGGCAGCCAGAAGTGATATTTTGCATTTGGCCTGCTGGGCAGATGCAGGGTGAGGAAATGGCCCATGCCGCTGCATAGTTGCCTACTCCTGGGGGCTAGACAGTAGACCAATGATCTGTTTTCCTGGCTGAAAGGATATTTAATGTCTCATGCTTGCATCAAGATTTGAAAGCAGGCTTATACTTCAAAAAATTCTGCAAGCACTCAATTACTGTTTTTAATTCTTAACTCCCTCAAGCATACTTTTTTTTAAAATACTTGCAGGAAAACTCTACATTCTAAGTTGTGCCTCTACATTCTAAGTTGCCTGTGAAACCACAGAGAAAACAGGGGTATCCTTTTTTTTTAAACTCACCTTTTATAAACAGGTGGCTCAAACTGCCCTGCCTCTACTTGCTTCAAATATGATGGTCTTTATTTCCTGAGGCAACTATCATGCTTATGTATTCCACTAATTATGCCAAAAAAGTGACAGCTGTATGTGATTTCCCCACTACTGTACAGTCAAACTTCAGACTTCAGAAAAGAATAAAAAGTAAGAACTCAGTTCCAATCAAAGGAAAGGGAGCACAATTCAGTGGAGCCTTGCCTTACGCGGGGATCCGTTCCGCCGCCCCCCGCGTAAGGCAAATACCATGTAAGCTCGAACCCCATTCACTAGAATGGGGCTCATGCTCATGGCAGCATGACATGTGTGCACCACGAGCACGTGTGCCATTCAATGTATTGCAGTGCGGCTTCCACGTAAAGTGGAAGCCACATATGGCGTGCCCGCGTATGCTGTATAAGGGAAACAGGCATTTATGGGAGTAATATGAAAATCTGATTTTACTTATTTTCAGAATACAGTGGGTCCTCCACTTACGCGGGGGATCCGTTCCGGATCCCCCCGTGTAAGGGAAAATATGCCTATGCTCAAGCCCAATAGGAAATAATGGCATGTGCGCCATTGTTTTTTCCCCGTGTGGCTTCCGCGTAAGCTGGAATCCGTGTAAAATGTGTCTGCACATGGCGCGGGCACATTGTATGGCATACTAATCTTTACTAACAAAGCTTACATTTTCCGGTTCGACCCCAATGTCCTCACAGAATTTCTCCATTCCCTCAGGCCCAACTACTTCATCTTCACCTTTGAAACAAAGAAAGCAGGTTAAGATATCACACATAAAAATTACTTTTCTCACCCATGGCCAAGCCACATATTTGGCAACACACATCCATGTGATTGCCCCAAGGGAACCAGCAGACATGGGGAAGGTTTAAGCACTTCCCACCCATGAATCATTTCTATGTAGTAAACTGCCTCTTATTCACACTTTCCCCCATATTCAACAAACTGGGGCTCTTAGACATGTATCTACCAACATATACATAATTTTAGCTTGAGTGTTTAATTTATCTTTAAATTAAATTCTCTCTTACATAAGCAGATAGGGTTAAACAAACTAAATGAAAAGTGCATAATTTATCTAATTATGCCAACAGGTCTTCATTCACTTGTACACAAACACACAACAGCATAATTCAGGGTGCAATGTCTTCATCCTGAACTGGTGCTTTTCCTGAGCTGTTTCATGTTCTTACTGCTTTACTACTTCAAGTGTTCCCCACCCTCCACCCAAACTGTCACCTTTTATATTTTTAGGACTTACTAATGTTTTGCAATCAGGCTTATGATATTAGTTCTCAGCAGCAGATTACCTGAGCACCATTTTAGGTAGGGAAAGGATCTGATAAGCAATGTCCCCCTTTTCATCTTGTACATACGACCAACACAATGACATTTTAGAGAGCAGATGGTTAGTGATGCAGCTCAAAAGAAGCAAAATCAGTCTCAGCTTGGTTAGAATCTTAAAACACAGAGAAACAAATTCACCTAAATTTTAAGAACAGTTAAATGTTGTAGACAGACGTGTGGAAGAACAAACATTAGTCAAACTATTGATACTTCTTAGATTTTGTAATAATTTCGTGCAGTACGTCATTCCCTGCCTCCAAAACCAACCTTCTCAAGCCAGCTAGTAAAACACAAGACTGGTAGAACAGCAGACAAGAGGCAGTACTAACGTCTAAACCAGTGGTGGCGAACCTATGGCACACATGCCAGAGTTGACACCCAGAGCCCTTTCTGTGGGCACACATGCTATCGCCCTAGCACAGTTTGCCAGAGTTTCTTATTAGAAAGCCAGAGGGAGGTGGCACTTTACAATAAATAAGTGGGGTCTGGGTTGCAGTTTGGGCACTCGGTCTGTAAAAGGTTCACCATCACTAGTCTGAACCAATGAAGCAATGAACCATTTCTCCCATGTGCGTCCCACATTGAGAACTGTACATTTTATTCAACAAAAGAAAGTAAACTGTGTGCAAGGACATGGATGGCTGTTATTCTATCAGTAAGGATAATGGTACATTAAGTGTGAAAGCACAATGTTTATCTTTTTCTTACTATGTGCACTCATGGAAGAGGCAGAAAATAAACTGTAATTTCTAGGAGACTTGGAGCAGAGCATCAATAATTTAAAAGCAAAAAGAAAATACCTTTAAAATTAGGTTGCTAAAATCTTTTAAAATCTTTTGAAAAATGTTAGACACAATGCTGCCTATTTATGGACAGAATAAAAACAAGAAAGGAGAACCATACTGTCAGACTGATGAGATTTTAGTAATACAGACTCTTGCTACCGACTGGAAAGTACATCCATTCCTGTGCATTTTTTCTTTTGTAGGATAATGTATACAATTTTTAAAATGGAACATACCTGCTAAAAATGGTACATAGTTTCAGCAGCTGGCACTTCAGCACTCTCTTTTTGTAAAGCTTTAGTTGGAGGTTAAATTACTTCCAAGTTTACAGGAGACATTAGTTATGTAAGGGACAGACAACTAAGGAGTTTTTTGCTCAGCTAAAAAATCTGACTTACCTTGCCCAGTTTGAAGCCTCTTCCAGGATGCAGCCAGATATTTTCACTCACATTTTGCCACTGATGCTGTCTTCCACGTAAAGCCCACCTAGAAGCCACGCTCAGCTGGCCAATTTGCAAAGTCAGGAGTTTCCCAGCTTTGTAAATCGGCCAGCTGAGCTCAGATTCTAGCTGGGTTTTAGGCAGGAGGCAGCATGGGCAGCAAAATGCAAGTGATAATATCTAACTGCATCCTGAAAGAGGGTTCAAATCGGGCAAGGTAAGTCTGATTTTTTAGCTGTGCGAACATCTCCTAAGTTGGAGAATACATGTCCACTCATGTGTATTTGTTTGCAGAGCTATCTTTTGAGCCTAAAAGTAGTTTTAAAAATACGTGAAAGTGTAGGCAATTATTCCCTCAATACATCAGGCAATCTGGTTCTCAAGAAACACATTTTATGTTATTAGTAATGTGACTGGAAAAAAAACCTAGATTTTAAGCTCTTATCAGTTTCATACCTGCATATTCATAAAACCACGACAGGCACTTCTTGCTTGAAAAATGCTCCTCACCACTTATCACTTTACTAGAAGCTTGTGACCTGCAGTAGCTTGTGAAGACATAACATAGTTCTTTTTATTACATTATCATCATTCTGGAGAAAATGTTCCCAATAAGAAATTACTAAACAACATAGCCTTCTTTCCTAAAATGTGGCTGCTTCTTTACAGTAATTTTGATTCTTTTAAAAAATACGTATTTTAAAGAGTACTAATATCCTGCTTTTTAAAAACTTTCACACTGATTATATTATTGTTATTGTTACATTTCCACAGTTTAAACAATCAAAAAGGAACATAAAAGACTCAGCTTTTGCTTTTATTCTGACAGCCGAATTGAAAATGTCTGCAAGTCTGCAGACAGAATCAAGGCCACTATAGCCAGGCATTATACTGTATGTTGTCATTCAGAAATTAAGTCTGCAAAAAGCGTACTTTATAGAAATTGCAGTGATTAGATATTTTGAAAGACCAATTATTTTAAGAAGTCCAGTTCAACAGTCATTGTAGTTTAAATAAAGTCCTAAGCAGGTCAGATGTTTCCACTGAACACTGGGTATCTACATGAGAATAAGAACATGTGCTGCAGATACTGATGTGAATTTCATCTATGTGGACCAGAAAAGGTACCTTTTGAGGGAAATGGCAATCTACATGCAGTTACCACTTATGTACAATCACTGGTATAACTACAGCAGCATCAGACACAGTAGTACTAATTTACTGAAATATGATAAAAAATAAATGATACACAAAATACTATGTTGGGAATAAAAGGAAATACTCAGTCCTTGAATAAATATTTTGTCTCCTCTTATTTCTGCGACCTGGTAGCAAACACTGCCCTCTATGTCAGAGCTTGGGAAACCAGAATTGAATGTGGGCTGATAGGGGCATATTAATAATACTAGGTGATTAGAATGCAAAAGTATGAAACAAAGCAAAACCAAACATTTTTAGAGAATTTAACCTAGGATCAGGAAATGAAGACGTGAGACTTATTGAATTTTGTGAGGCCAAGAATTTGTTCACTGCAAACACATCTCTCAGGTGACCGAATAAATTACTGTATATGTGGATGCAACAGACAACCAATATAGAAATAAAACAAGCTACATACTTTGAAGCAAAAGATGGAAAAGCTGCATTATCTCTGCAAAAAACAAGTCCAGAGGCAGACTGTGGCACAAGCTATGCTTTATTAATATCAACAATTAGAGTAAAGTTAAAGAGGTACACTAGATCAATCATAGTACCAAAATACAATTGGGAAAAAAAAAAGAATTTAAAGTCCATAAAAAAACCTGATTTGCATATGAAGCTTAACTGACCAGGAACCGAAGCATTCCAGACCAAACCATAGACAATGTGAGGGAGAAATAGAAAAATGGAAAAAGACACTATCTATACTTAAAAAGAAAGAAGGAAAATCACTGGATGATTGATGAAACCCTTCAACAGTTATGGGCAGAGAAAGAAATGTGACAGAAATAGGGCCAGAAACCTGAACACAAATGTTCAGACTGGAATCTAAATCATGAGAAAGTATGGGCCGCTCTAAAAGAAAGGAGTGTGCCATGCCATTTGATTGTCCTGAAGCATAACCTACATTTGGACAGGAAGCCACTGTCAAGGACAGAATAAGGAGGAACAGAATGGCTTCCAATTGCCAAAGGGGCCAGTCAAGGCTGGATTTTATCACCCTATCTGTTGAATTTATACACAGAAGATATAATCCTGAAAGCAGAATTAGACTGATGTATGAACTATCTGATATTGGCAGGATTTTTCCAACCATGGACTGTATTTATACTTATTGGCTACAGATGTATCTTTCTTTCCTGGAAACTCATTGCAGGGCAGCAGACATAGGCTCATGGACTGACACTGTTCCACAGACCCCACTTTGAGTAGCACTGATTTAGAGAAGTTTAAAAGTGGATGATGAAGAAAGAGAAATGAAGATGTTCTGTAACTTGGCTCAGTCCTTAATCAAGCTGGACACTATAAACAAGAAATCAGAAGAGTAGGACTAAGAAGGTAATTCTGAAGGAACTTGAAAGATCCTCTGAAATACAAATATTTCTCTGAATACGAAAGTCAGAATTATCCATAGTGCAGAAATTGGACAGGAAGAAAATCAACTCTTGAAATGTGGTGCTAGAAGAGTTCTATGATATCATGGACTTTTAAAATAAATAAAGACTGAAATCTCACCAGATGCCTAAACATACGTACTTTAGACACATCATGACTCATTGGGAAAAAATAATAGAATCATAGAATTGGAAGAGACTGCAAGGGGCATTCAGTTCAACCCTCTGCCAGGCTGGGATATACAATAAAAGCACTCCTGACAGATGGGCATCCAGACTTTGTTTTAAAAACTTCCAATGATAAGGCTTGGTAAATTGGAAGGCAGTAGGAAGAGGAAGACTGCATTACAAGTAGATTGACCTCAGATGGATTGATTCAAGGAAGCCATGGCCCAATTTCAGCAAGAACGGAGTAGGTCTACTGATGACCCTAGGCATCTCTATGGGCCTTGGACATCTCTCATTCATAAGGTCAACATAGGTCAATGCCAGCTTGACTACAAGTAATAACTTGTTCTGGACTGAATATACTTAAGGGGATTAACTTCTATTGCCTTCAGATGAATGGGGACTCCTTTTTAGCTTCTTAAGAGGGGATGGAGTCTATTAGGGCTTTAAGGAGCAGCATTTCAACAACAGGCTTACTTTTATGGAGTCTGCTGCTTCTAAAATCTGTCTCGCTCTTATTTTGCATTCACACAGAAAAGCAGATAACTCGGCAGGAGTGTTAAGGAGTGAAGAACAGTTATTTGGTTCCCTGTTTGATAGAAGGCTGTAGCCCCATAATGACATTTCTGTCAGCTTAATTTCTAAACAAAATTTCAGGCGTAATGGAAGCTCAGAATCCTTGGTGATACTCAACATTCACACCCCTTTAGTAGAGGGACTGTAATGTTAGTCAAGACAGTACTGCACTGAACATTACTGTTACTGCAGAGAAGCACTGAACAATTTTATGCTGAAGTGTGAGCACCTGTAAGATAATCTAATACATTTGTTTTTAAAACATTTGATTAAGTCATTAAACAGTGTGTCTACTGCAGAGTGACCGACTGAAAGGATTACAGCTGTATACTTTGATGATCATCAGAGAGTTGATTTAGATGAGGTAGCAACCTAGACAACCATATCAAGTTAATGCTCAGCCTTGCTTAAGCATGTGAAATTGAAACAACCTACCTTCCCTTCCCTCATTCCTCACTGTTTAATTTTAGAGTGCAGGGCCCTCTCCCATCTCTACTTTAAAATGTCATGGACACTGATTGTGCTATAAGAATAAGGTGCAGCAGTGAGATATTTATTATTCATGAACAACTGTATTTACAGCAATGACTTTTATCAGTCATGCTCCAGTTGTACCCTTGAGTCCATGACTTTTATTATTCAAAATCTTGTACAGTATAGAAATCTGCCCCATGGCAAGCTAAAAGGGAGTATGATAGTAGTACTTTGGAAGGTGACTGCTGAATCCACAGTTGTAAGGAACGACTGAGAGACAGAAGGGATCTCTCAGCTCCAATTTAATTTCAATTGTATTTCATTATATCCTTGTCCCCAGAATTGTGATCCTAAACATTCATGCCCCTTTACTACAATTCTGCAACATTATCTTAGTTGTTTATACACACTGGTTGAACAAGTGCTATACCTTGTCTTTAGTTTAGAAAGGTTTTGTTTAACTGCCTGCAGTATGTTTTTAACAACTTAATTCAGGAATGGCAAACTAAACAGTAGCCTACCTGTACAGACACAAATAATGGCATATGTAAATGTCTAGACAGTTGCAAAATAAGAGTTCTAATGGATATTATATTATGTTTTACTACCTAAGGCCATTGCTCTTGATATTGGTAGAAAAGGCAGGTTATTACCTCATGTGAAACAAAATATGCTTTTCCAAACTTGTTGAACATGGCAATGAGAAGATCATGTCCTGACATGCATGTCTGTGTAAGCAGTACCATTAAATTTATACTTCTTACACTAAAGAAACTAAAATAAACTCATTCTGTCCAAAGGTAGGCAGGATAACCAATAGTGCTACCATAACTGATTGAATTAATTTGTCTGACATAAAAAGCCATCTCATCAAGGTTTCCAGAGCAACACAAAGTAAGTGTAGCACGAAAAACAAGATAGCTGGAAAGGTTGCATAACCTCATTCTTTGGAGGCTTTCAACAGACGCTAAGCCAGCACCTGTTTGTTACATGCTGTCTTAACGGATTTGTTCAAAATGTTGGACTTACAGAAGTGTCACCCTTGTGATTCTAATAAATGATTACTAACATATTTACTCAAGAGTAAACTTAATTGTGTTCAGCTGTCCTTTACAGTTCTAAAGAACACAAGGAAAGAAAATTGGGTGTTCCAAACCTTCAGGTAGTATCAAGACATGTTAATGGAACAGTAGCTGGACTCTGATGGCTGGTGTTATTTTAAATAGGACCTTGTTTTGAACGTGCTAAAAATAGAACATTCAGCATGTATATTGAATTTAAGAATTCATTTTCAAAGAGATCAGTATTTATGCATACTAACATATATCTGTAAGTTGTTGCTTTTCAAGCTACATACAATAAATGCTATTTGCTAGTATTTTCAAATACAGGACATGTTTCTTAAAAGTCTGTAACTAGAAGCTCCTCCAGTGAGTCAATCCTATACACACAGATACATAGCCATTCTACCTACTTCTTCCAGTGCATGCCTCTTGCTGACAAAACAGACTAGGTAAGAGGAGATTACTGTCAAAGCCATGGTAAATATTCATGCTGGATGGTAACTGGAACAGCTCTTTTTCTGGTCCCCATATGAAAATGGTGGATAGTAACTGAGGGAAGTGGCGATGATGAAAACAAAAAGTGGAAGTCCAGGGAAGTGAATTTGGCTTCTGGATTGATAGTTCCATCTCTGTGGTATAAAGCACTAACTGCAGAGAGCAAGTGGATGAAAGGTAGAGGATAAAGTTGCTCCTGTCCAGACCAGGCACACTGAAAAGTGCAGGATATACTGAAAAGGGCAACAAGAACAATTTCGTGGTGAAATTCTCACTGGAAAACTAACATATGCTCCTTGATCAGATGTCTTAATTTACTCCAAAAAGGTAAAATCACTGTGCATAATTAAGTCACTCGGAAGGTGCAAGGGGTGGAGATTCTCACAGCTGTCAGATTCTGCTTCTCCATGCACTGACTGACATAATATGATTGAATTACTGCGTAGCCTGACATGAGTTAAGAGGCGAAAGGCCGAAGTTCTGTAGTAAAGCACAGGCTTTGCATGCAAAAGGTTCCTAATGATCAGGAGACAATAAATTAGAACAGACAGGACAGAAAATTTGGCAACAAAGTGACCATGCAGAAAAGTCTTCAATGAGGTGCCCACACTGCACTTTACTACCATGTTCTTAAAATGATTCTATATTGTTTTAAAGTATTACTGCTTTAATATGGTAGTTTAATTATATTTTAATGTTTAATTGTTAGGTTTAATTCATATTGTGAGCTGCCTTGCATCACATTCAGAAAAAAAGCAGGATATTAATAAAACAAATAAAATGGATGGATTAACAATTCCATGGAAGGCAGATTCAAAACTGCAGAAATAACCCAGTCTGAGACCGCTTTAACTACCCTGACTCAGTGCTAGAGAACCCTGGAAACTGTACTTTATTGTGGCACCAGAGCTCTCTGACAGATCCAGACCACAGCCAAGGCTTGGAGATTCTTTTTGTACAATATTGCCAAAATCCGACCATATCTCTCCGCCTCTACTGCCAAGATCCTGGTCCATGCCCTAGTGATCTCACGACTTGATTACTGTAACGTCCTCCTGGCTGGGCTTCCTCTTTCTCCACTCTGTCTTTTAATCTCTGTCCAGCATTCAGCTGCACGCATTATCACTTCCACCCACCGCTCTGACCACATCTCTCCTGTGTTGGCATCCCTTCACTGGCTCCCCCTCCCTTTCCGTATTCAGTATAAGCTTCTGCTGTCGACGTTTAAAGCCCTCCATGGACTGGCCCCTCCTTACTGATCAGACCTTCTTTCTCCTCACCTTCCCACCAGGGCCCTCCGTTCTGGTAGTCAAGGGCTCCTGTCTCAGCCCAGGATTTCTTCTGCCCCATCCCGGATTCGCCCCTTTTCACTTGCTGCCCCTCACTCCTGGAACCTTCTTCCCCCACAAGCAAGAGCCATCACTTCTTTAACTAGCTTCAAAACGGCGTTGAAAACCATCCTGTTCAGAGAAGCGTTCCCAGGCATTGCATAATTGTCGCTTGCCATCTGATGTTCTTTTAGTGCCTGTTTATCAAACCATTTCCTGTATTGCTATGTATTGTATATGTATTATCCTACTTGAGAGTATGTATTTTCCCTGGATGAAGATTAACCTTCCATTTTGAAGCCAAGCCCTCCCTCCAGTCCATCTGCCTTGGTCCAGGCCTCGGAGGTAGAGAGGAACTGCTGGACCTCTTACCCTTTCCCTCCACCACTCCCTT
Organism: Sceloporus undulatus; assembly: GCF_019175285.1. Lineage (NCBI taxonomy): Eukaryota > Metazoa > Chordata > Lepidosauria > Squamata > Phrynosomatidae > Sceloporus > Sceloporus undulatus. Next base: position 22,434,055 of record NC_056524.1, read on the forward strand.
CTCCTTCTGTGTCATGTCTTTTTAGATTGTAAGCCCGAGGGCAGGGAACCGTCTAACTAAAAAGATTGCATGTACAGCGCTGTGTAAATTTACAGCGCTTCATAAATAAAGGTTAATAATAATAATAAGGCAAAATGTCTTGCAGAATTTCCTAACACTGAGCCAGGGCAGTTAAAGCAATCTCCAACTGGATTATTTCTGCAGTGTGTTTTGGACTGCAGTTAAGCTTCCTATACGGCTTACTGATACAATTCACACAGGCATAAGTGGCCTCCATTATACCCATCTCAAATGAGAAGGCACATACCATGAAATCACCACTGATGATTGATTATTAACCCATCTTTCTCTTGGAACAGGATAATATAACTACAGCACGCCCTCGGCTTACGCAGGGATCCATTCCCCCCCCCCCCCGAGTAAGTCGAATTCCGTGCATGCTCAAATCCCATTTGCATGAATGGGGCTCATGCATGCAGCGCATGCCAGCCATGGGCATGCGCCCCATTCATGTGAATGGGACACGCCGCCCCTTACGCCCCACACAGCTTTCCACGTGTGGTCAAAGCCGCATATAGTGCGCCTGTGTATGACGCGGGCGCACTGTAATCTGGACCTATGGCAACATTACAGTGGTATATATTGTTTTACTGCTATACCTACCATTGTACAGAAGACAATGGGGGGCAGATTTCTTTGACTCAAATAATTCGTAATTGAAATCAGTGGTTCTCAAACGGTGGGATGGCACCCCTTGGGTGGGTGAGAGTTGGTCAAGGGGGGGCGCGAGACTTGGATGCTGTGATTGCTCCTACAATGAGTGGGAGGGGGTACCATCGATATGTAGGTGTAAAGGAGGAGGATCCCAAGTGTAAAAAGTCTGAGTACCACTGATCTGATTATTGAAGATGGTCAAGGAAGAACGTGCAAAAGCAGATTTATAGCTGAACTTCAAAGAAACAAAAAATATGACTACAAATGATCTACATAATTTTAAAACAGCTGATGAACAGATCTATATGTTCAGGATTTCCTATACTTGGACTCAATCATCAATCAGAGCAGAGAATGCTGTCAAGAAATTGAAAGAAGATTAGGACTTGGAAGGGCAGCTATGAAGCAACTAGAGAAGATCATGAGGTGTAAAGGTATATCATTAAGTACCAAAGTTAACATGGTCCACACCACTGTATTTCCTATTTTTATGTATAGTTGTGAAAGCTGGCCAGCGAAGAAAGCTAACAGGGAAAAAAATCAACTCGCTGGAGATGGGGTGCTCAAGAAGAGTTCTGAGAATACTGTGGACTGCTAAAAAGACCAGTGGAGTAGAGCAGATTAGGCCTGGAGTCTCCCCAGAAGCAAAGATGACTACCGTATATACTTGACTATAAGTCAACTTCATGTATAACTCCAGAGCAGATTTTGGAGGCAATATTATGGATTTTGATATGACCTGTGGATAAGTCAAGGTAAAATTTAGGGGTATGTAACAAAAGACCTAAAGGATGAAGCAAAGGTAAAAAAAAGCCAACTTAAAATATTCCAGCAGCCATAACTGTGCTCATATTAAAGGCTGGATGAATGAGAGAGTAGAGGAAGGTGCTTTCAGGACAGATTATGCTCTTGCCTTTTACCAGAGGAGGGTTCCTGTTTAAATATGAGTTAACGTACCAAACTTACATTGACTCATGGAAGGCGAGTCATTTTTTTTAGGTCAATATTTTGAATAAAAATTCTAGACTTGTACATGAGTATATACAGTAAACTGAGGTTGTCCTGTTTTGACAACATCATGACAATGTATAACTACAAGATGATAATGTGTAGTAAAGTTCAGAGCAACAGAAAAAGAGGACAACCATATTGCAGGTGGATAGACTCAGATCAGAGAAGCCATGGCCATGAGTCTGCAGGAGATCAGGGTAATTTGGAAGTCTCTCATCCACAGGGTCAACATGGGTTGAACTCAACTCAAAGGCAGTTAACAACAACCACAACTAGCCAAAATTGTTCCTAGAGGGGGTTAGAGGGGATGGTCAGACCAACATGAAAGTGGAATAGTACACAATCATCACATAAGCTGCATTTCAGTTGGAGACAATAAAGCCATGATGACCATAGATGGCACCTGACCAACTCTCTGGTAGCTATTGTCAGCATGGTGCCGGAGGGAGGGAAAGGAGGTCTTCTCTCCAAATCAGAGGCTGCCTTTCTGATATCACAGAGGAGCCAATGAGTATCCAAAGGGATCTTGTGACACCTTTTGAGACTTAATGCTGCATCTGCACTGCAGAAATAATACAGTTTGACACCATTTTAACAGCCAGGACTCAGTGCTAAGACACTCTGGGAATTGTAGTGCTGCGTGACGTTTAGCCTTCTCTCTCTGTGCACAGGGACCCTGCAGCACCTCTGAGACGATCTGCAAGACAGAAGTCAATAGCATGAGCCTTCCTAGACTTGGGCCTACTTCCTCACATTCTTCCCTGTCAGAGAGCTCCGGTGCCACAACAAACTACAATTCCCAGGATCCCACAGCATAGAGACATGGCAGCTAAGGAGGCACCAAACTGGATTATTTCCGCAGTGTGGGAGGCCAGGGCTGGAATCCTGGCTCAGCCATGGAAACCCACTGGGCAGCCCTGGGCAAGTCACACTCTCTCAGCCTCAGCTGCTGAGGAAAGAGAAGGGGTAGCGATGGGAATAAGGAGCTCCATCCCCACCTCCCTCCCTCCTTCATTCTTTCACACCCTCCCTTCTTCCTTTTCCCCTCCATCCCTCCTTCTTTCTTCCCCCCCTTCTCTTCTTCCTCCTTCCCTCCCCTCCTTCATTCTTTGCCACCTCCCTCCCTCCACCCTTTTTTCTCTTCCTTTCTTACCTTCTTTCTCTCTTTCCCTCCCTCCCTCCCTGCTTCTTTTCTTTTCCTACCTTCTTTCATCTCTCCTCCCTTCCCTATCTCTTTCTTTCTTTCCTTCCCTCCGTCCCTTTCTCCTTCCTTCCTTCCTTCCATCCATCCTTCCTTCCCCCTTCCCTTCTTCCTCCCCCCTTTCCTTCTTCATCTCCTTCCTCTCTTCCGTCCATCGTTCTTTTCCCCTTCCTTTCCTCTTTTCTTTCCCTCCATCCTTCTTTCTTTCCCACCCTCCCTCCTTCCTTCCTTCCCTATTTCTTTCTTTCCTTCCCAGGGGCCTGGCTCAGGGAAGGGCTGGCACTGGGGCCTGGGCTGGGCATTGTCTTCCTTGTACCTGGTGATCTTACACTTCTTGAGGCCCGTCTCGTCGCCCGCCTGACCGGGGGATTTGCGCTTCTTCTTCACGGGCATCTCCTCGGATCAAGGAGGCGACGCTGAAGGGGATTCGGGACGCCCTCCTCCTCCTCCTCGTCTTCTTGTTGAAGCGGCGAGCGCGGCCTCCCTCGCCGTGGCGCCCTCCCGGCCTCGGCCTCGGCTTCCCTGGAGGAGGAGGAGGAGGAGGCGGTTGCTGAGGGAAAGACCCGCAGCGACGCCGGCAAGGAAGAAGAGGCGACAAGAAGAAGCCGAGGAGGAGGAGGCGCGACTGACGCCGAGAGACGCCGGAGCAGGAAGTGACAGCGGCGCGCCTCTCCTGGCAAGACGCCGCGCCCCGCCTCTTCCGGGCGGAGCTACCACACCAGGACGGAGCTAAAGCTCATAGCCACGCCCCCTGAGGGCAAGCCGTGACGCGAGTCTGTGACGGAAAGGAAGAGGCGGGGCGTCGTGACAGACGGGCCTTGTGACCCAGTTGTGACGCGGTTGGCGACAAACTACCTCAGGAGCGCTGGACTTCCCGTCCCGTCAGCCCCGGCTATTAAGGCCAAGGCTGAGGCATGCTGGGAATTGGAGTCCGGAAAAAAAAGAATGCCCATACACTTTTTCCTCGCTACTGTTAGGGGCACAAGAACCCCCGGGAACATGGAAGAACCGGAAATAGCAAAAACGCCATGTTTTTTAACCTGAGGACCTTTCTAGGAATCTCTAGATCCTCCAATGCAACTCTATGGTCAACGTCTGCCAGACATTGACCATAGAACTGCGATGGAGGAGCTACAAATGCCTAGTGGAGCGTTCTCTCTAGGAATCTAGGTCTTTCAGTGTGACTTTTGGTAAAAGTTGACCATAGAGTTGCACTGGAGGACCTAGAGATTCCTAGAAAGGACACATTAATGAAATCCATGAACAATCAAATCCGCAAATATTTAGGGATGAGTGTAGTTGCCTTTGGTCCGAAACACACTTCAGACATAATCCGGTCTGAGGCCGCTTTCACTGTCCTGGCTCAGTGCTAAGGAATCCTGGGAATTGTAGTTTATTGTGCCACAGCTCTCTGACAGAGAAGGCTAAATGCCTCACAAATGCCTACAGTTCCCAGCACTCCCTAGCATTGAGGCAGGGCAGTTAAAGTGGTCTCAAACTGGATTATTTCCACCCATCCTCTGAGGCTGAGAGAGTGTGACTTGCCCAGTAGGTTTCCATGGCTGAGTGGGGATTCGAACCCAAGTCCAGCACTCAAACCTCTGCACCTCAGGAAAGAGGTGGCTTAGTGGATTAACCTTTTTGTTGCCACTTAAAAATAAACACCCTTTTGAATTCAAAAGGATGGCAAAAACTGTATCCTCTGTTGGGTTAAATGTCCCTTTAAGGAAATGTAAAACTTAATGATATGGCTGTATAAAGGGGAAAGACCAGGTGCCAATCCTTTGTAATTAGTTATGCACAGTATATGAAGACTCTGAAACCTAGAACAAGTGTGGGTTGAGGAGAGTGGATTAGAGAGAAACAAATTAATTAAACTTGTGTTTTAAAATCCACAATACTAATGAACTACTAGCAACCCCTGTAGCAGCCTTCCCCAAACAATTGCCCTTTAGATACTCCCACCAGCTTTGAATAATGAACATGTTGACTGGAACTGAACTGTAGTCTAAGGTCCAAAACACACTGTAGAAACAATCTAGTTTGAGACAGCTTTAATTGCCCTGGCTCAATGCTAGGGAGTTCTGGAAACTGTAGTTTATTAAGGCATTGAGCCTTCTCTGTCAGAGAGCTCTAGTGCCACAAAGAACTACAGTTCCCAGGATTCCCTAGCACTGGGCCAGGGTAGTTAAAGCAGTCAGAAAGTGGATTATTTCTGTGGTGTGCTTTGGACCAGACATTATTTATTTATTTATTTAGGTATTTATACCCCACCCTTCAGCCCTAATGGCTCTCAGGGCGGCTTACAATTATTATTTTTAATCAGACAGTTCCCTGCCCTCAGGCTTACAATCTAAAAGACATGAAACAAAAGGAGAAGGGAATGATGGAGGGAAAGGGGATGAGGTCCAGTGGTTCTTCTCTCCCTCTGAGGCCTGGACCAAGGCAGATGGATTGGAAGGAGGGCTCTTCCTTCTTCCAGGCTAGTCCTGATGGAGCTGGACCTGCCTGGTGGAGTCTCCTTCCTCTCAGGCCGGTGGATGGCAGTTATGGAGGGCGGAGTCTCCTGCCTTTCAGGCATTGGTTTGGTGATGGTTTGGATAATGTGGGTTGTAACTGTATATGTCAGAGCTTTTGTTGTACATATTGCAATTGGGAAAATAAAAGCCTTCAAGGACTTGGGAAGAAGACAGCCTTGTCTGTGCCTTATTTCAGGTTGGTCAGTGCCTGGTTGCCAAATACTGCACACTGGGTTGTGCTTCTGCACTCTGCTATTTGTGCGCTGCTGTTGAGGTCAAACAGTTCAGACAGTGCTGGATGTTGGAATGCTCTGAAGATGCCAGCCACAGATGCTGGTGAAACATCAGGAATAAACTCTTCCAGGACATGGCCACATAACCCCCAAAACCCACAGAAAACATTGGCACCTCTATTTGGGCCTAGTTTGCTTTTGTCACTGCACACCTGCACTACAGAAAGGAGAGCCAACAACTGCCTGAGTCTAGTTGTAGCACATCCACCTTGGTCCATGGTCCCTTTCATGGAGACGCTGACGGCAGTGGAGCTACATCTCCATGTTGACTGGAGCATGTTCCTATTCCGAGGGCCTAGTCTTTCAAAAACAGTCCAGTATTATTTCATTTAAACAATGCCATTCTCCTTAACTGGACCCAAGGCAGCTCAAGAAGGATGCTTAAAAACAACAACAGGAAGAGCAGTATTTTAGATATGCATCTGTTTGTATTGTTGCCGATACGTTATTCATGGCCAAAATGGGCCATTATAAAATGTCATTTTAAGATGTCAAGAAATGTTACTTTATGTTCAGTTCTTGCTGATTTAACATCCTGGTTGCTATTAAGAAGTGGTTCCTTAACCTATATATCCTTAGTCATAAAAGCGCTGTGTGTGTGTATATATATAATACTGTTTATTTATAGCCTGCTTTTCCAAAGGAGATCAAAGTGGGTTACAACAAGGATATAAAACATTATACAATTTGGACAACAGTATATAAACATCATAAAAACATACCAGAATTAAAAACACAATAAAAACCATAGCCAAGACAGAACTAGCTGGAAAGCAGCATATATGATGGGGAACAGATGTCAAAACACATGGGGGAAAGTGTGTTGGAAGAGGTAGGTCTTAAGTTTCTTCCTAAACAGGTCAAGGGAGGTAACAGAATGGAGCTTGTTGGGAAGAGAGTTCCAAATCTTCAGGGCCGAGGCAGAGAATGCCCTTCGCAAGGATGAGGGATATCTCTTTTTAGGAACCCTTAAGAATTGCTTCCCGACCGTCCTGAGTGTGTGGGGCGGATTATATGGAGAGATGCGGTCCTCCAAGTATCCTGGGCCCAAGACATTTAGGGCTTTATAGGTAATAACCAAGACCTTGTATTGCACCCGGAAGCGAATGGGCAGCCAGTGAAGATCTTGCAAAATAGGTGTTATATGGCTAGTCCTGGAGCATCCAGCTAATATATATATATAGCACTTTAAAACATATATATGAGGTGACCCTAAGGCAAACCTGTCATGAGGTATCCTTGGCAAGTTTATTTTTAAACTGTCTTTCTCCCAAATTGGGACCCAAGGTGGCTTACAATATATATATATATATATATACACGCCACCAAACACCACAACACATATACTTTAAAGCATATATACATATATATATATATGTGTGTGTGTGTGTGTGTGTGTGTGTGTATATATATATATGCTTTAAAGTGCTAGAGAGGAGAGAGAGAGAGAGAGAGAGAGAGCACTAAGCCGCCTTGGGTCCCAACTTGGGAGAAAGGCGGGTTACAAATAAAAATAAATAAATAAGTAAACTTTTGCGAAGAAACAGCATGATAGGGCCTTAGGGCCACCAGTGTGTGCAGGCACACAGCAACAACAACAACAACAGGGAAGCGGGCTGGCAATTTAAAAGGCAAGCAGCCTGGAATTACAGCTGAGCCACGAAGCGCCTGAGGATTGCCGAGCTCACCGATCACCGATCGAACGCGCCGCTTTCGGTTGCTCTGGCCTTGGGCGCGCGCGATTGGCCGTTCGCCGTTCGCCGCCATGGCTGCCGGTTGCCATAGAAACCGGGCCTAAGCAACGGGCGGACGCCGCCGGGGCTTTGCGTACAACCCCAGGCCGCCTCGCTCTCTGCGTGCTGCTGCTGGGGCTGGCACCATGCCTCTGGACGGAGACGGGGACGGAGACAAGCGGAAGCTCTTCATCTCAGCCACCGCAGCCAACTACTTCGGGCTGTCCTCCTTCGCAAGCCTGGCCCCGCTTTCCTCCAGCCCTGAGCTGGCCAACTTCTTGGACGACGGCAACGAGTTCCTTTTGTGCGTGCAGCACTCAGGGGAGCAGACCCGGGTCTCCAATCAGGTACCCTGCGCTGGGCCTCCGGGCCCTTGGCGGCAGGCGGCTCTGGAGAGAGATCACTGGGCTCCGTTTGTGTCCTCCAAGGGGAAGCTCATGAGGGGGAATTATGAAATGATCCAGGCTGAGTGCTAGGGAATCCTGGGAAATGTAGTTTATTGCGGCATCAGAGCTCTCTGACAGAGAAGGCTAAACGTCTCACAAAACTACAGTTCCCAGCATCCCCAGCACTGAGCCAGGGCTGATTGTTCCTGCATGTGTTTTGGACTAAGATCCAACATGCCTGAGTTTGCATTTTCCCTTTTCTTCCTCACCTTGTTTCCCTTTTATGTTGTGTCTTTTTGTGTTTAAAAGCGAGATTATATAAGCTGCTCTGGAAGGTTTTTTCTGCTGAAGAGTAGGATTTGTTGCTTGTTGTGTGTCTGCAAGTCATTTTTGACTTTTGGTGACCCTAAGACAAACCTAGAATGGGGATCTCTTGGCAAGATTGGTCCAGAGGGAGCTTGCCATTGGGCTTCATGGCCAAGAGGGGAATTGAAGCCTGGTCTCGGGAGTCATAGTCCAATGCTCAGACCACTGGCCCTTGAAGAGTAGGATAGAGTGCGTTCTTTTACCAATGGACTACATATACAGCTCCTCAGACATTCAAGTAGACCCTAGTGCTGGGCCCTTCACCTGCCGCATGAATTAGGACAGCGGGAGGTTTCAGGTAGCACTCCAGATCTTGCTGGACTGCCACTTCCAGTAAGTCAGACCAGCACAGCTACCAAAGGACAACGCCACTTCTGGACTAGGAAAATTACAAGACAAAACGATCTTGGGTCAGCATCCTTTTTTAAATGGACGTAGGCCTGGGACAGACCGCCAAGAAACGGGGGCCTGCCGGTGGCCTAGTTTCCTCCGCAGGGACAGTGCAACCCCCAAACAGCACACTGTCACTGTGGAGGTAAAAGAACCCAGAGAAACTGGGTTCTTTTTCTGGTGCCGCAATGACGCCATGAGTGCGCCAGTGGCACACCCGCGATGTAAGTGCCTTGCAGCAATGCATGGATGCCCCACAGTGCTTACATAACAATGGCAGTGCCTGTGTACACAGAGCGCCACCGTTGTTATGCTGCCGTGCCATGCTAGGGTTAGGGATTGTGTAGTTGCCGCACAGTCCCTAACCCTAGAATTGGCACTGGTACATCGCAAAAGGCCGGTGTCTATCACACCAGAGAATGTGTGTTTGCTCATTTAGAGTATATGAAGGACTCAGGTGCAGATCCAATCTCTTATTGAGGTTAGAATAAACCCCTTGAATCTGCTGAATGGTAAGCCATCATTTACAGAATTCGAAACGGTTCTGTTCATTTACTCTAGCTGGGATTAACCATTGGATTTAGGCATTAGGATTCTATAATAGGCCTACTGAAACACTTGAGGTGACGTTGCACAGCACTAATACTTGTTAGAATAAGGTGTGTTACAGACCGCCCAAAACAGGCGGTCTCGCGCCGCTGCCGGTTGCTGTGTCTGGGAACTGCAGCAGCCAAACCGCATGGTTCCCGGGTGCAGCAACAAAGAAGCGCCAAAATAGCTCTTCTTCCTGGGCCCCGGAAGAGGCGCTGCAAAGCGCAAGGCATGCACTCGTGGCACCACTTCCGGTGTGCAACATCAACGCTGTGCGTCCGCGACATCAAAATGGTGGCACCCATCTGTATAGGGCGCCACCATTTTGACGCACTCATTATGTGCGAGGGGCAAGGTGCGTCAGGAAGCGCCGCCCTTCGCGCGTAATGACGGTGCCTCAAGGGGCCCGTCTGTAAAGCGCCTAAGATTCCACAGTTTAGTGGTTTTTTTTAGTGTGTCAGCAATGATAGAAGCTGGATACTTCTCTGCTGTCCCTTTACCTGTTTCCTTCTGTCTGTTGGAGTTCTTGCTAAAAATATGAAACTAAATAGAGTTTGATCTGATCCAGGGAAGTGTAACTTAGGTGGGAATCCTTATGTCTCCATTATAAAGAAGTAAAAAAAGCCCATGAGGTAGCAAACAGTGGGGAAATAGCCCAACTTCAGAGAGCTGATGCTAGTTTTAGTAGCTAACGCTGGTGAAGTTAATACGGTGTGAACTTGTCCGTGTGTAGAGAGGAAATCAGATATACCTGTTAATGTTCAATATAAGACCGCCACCAATGTTCTTTACCTTTGTTCAGGATTATTTAACAAATTAGTTGTACTTTTACTTTTAAGAAATCCTTTCTGCACTTGACCTGTGCATTTAATACAATTTAGAGAACCATTGGCATTTTGCTTTTAAAAAAAACTAGGTCACCTCTGGTATAAACTGCATGGTATACAAAATGATATTGTTTTTACTGTTTTAACTCAATGGAATGATCAATTGACTTTTGAATATAAAAGTGTGTCTACCTCCACACCACGCTAAGAAGAGTCAAAGCTGGATAGCATTTGGCAGAGAAATTACAATAGAGGAATACTAGAGACGTCAAAACATGACTAGGGTAAAAATCCTGTTTGAAACTCTGTGGAGTTGCTGCCAACCTGGACAGTATTGGGCTGAATGATTTCATGGTCTGGTTCCTTATAAGACAGATTTCTGGTATTTTCATTGTTTTCTCTATATTTTCCCCTTTATTTCCTCAGCTCATTCAGTGCTAGGCCTCCTGTCATGGCATCTTTCCCTGCGATTTCTCTGATTGCTTGGTTTAGATTAGAAGGAGTGTGCTGCCATTACATCTTATTTTAGTCTTTTCTTTAACTATGATTTAAAATGCATATTTCTCCATGATTCTTCTGATAATGTCATAGCAATGATAAGATTTTGTCTCACCTATTAGCAGACTTCCTTTCCTCTTTTCATGTTGGTTATGAACATATGAGCAGGAAACATGTCAGTTTAGTCTTGGTACACTACTTACTGTAGTTTATAATCTACAGTATAAATATTTTCACAGTGGTCATAAGCTGTTAGTTTTGCAGTTAATGTCAGTATTTGTGTTTCTTTATCATTCAGGTTGAAGCTGGTAATTCAGAAGATAAGATGCTGGTATTCTTCAAGCTACGACCAGATGTTATCACAGAAGATAACCTTCATAGCAATATTCTTGTATCATCTATGCTAGATTCTCCTGTCAATATGCTTTATCAAGCAGTGCGTCAGGTATTTGCACCAGTATTGTTGAAGGTGAGAATTCATATTATGTCAATACATTTGCAGGATTTCTCCCCGTCCCCGATTGACTACATTCTCTTTTTTCACTATACTGTTTTTTTTTTACTACAACATTTCCCAAATATGTCATGATTTGAAAGTATGCATGTCAAGCTCATTCCTTGAGAGGAGGAGAGGCAGTGGTATGTCTGATGCAGTAGGTTGGAGCTATAGGTTCAACATGAGATGTAGGGAAGAGATAATGGTTGGAGGGATGACAGTGAAGAGTTCGGGGATGGAGCTAAGGTGAGAGGAAATGATTTGATGAGAACAACAGAATAGTCCCCTCATCAAATGAGATGAAGGAATGAGGAAAATATTGAGCAAGGTGTTGAAGGATGTTGGAAAGTCATGAACAAAACAAGAATGGGGCTATTTGAACATCTATACATGTCCAGTTGCTTATTCTTCATATGTTGGCCTTGATTAATATGTGGTGTTTAGGCATAAAAGTCTTAGTATTAAGAAGATGGCACCCAATTGTAATATGATATTCATAGCTCTTGAAATCCTTGTTGCAGGATGAGAAATGGAGTAGAGATTTTGATCCCAAACTTCAGAATCTTTTACGAGAGTTGGAGGCTGGTTTAGGTTCTGTTTTGAAGAGGTCTGATACTTCTTACACAGGCACCAAATATCGGGAAGATGATGTTCAAGGTATTTAAAGCTTCCTGTTTGTAGAAAAATGGTGAGATACAGAAATCTGTAATTCTGAGCATCAATTTGTAAGCACGTTTGTTTCATTTCAATAGTGCTTGCTTTTAAATAATTATGAACAAAATTATATCTGCTGACGTGGGTTATGGTCCACTAAATTGTATGCCAAAGTCTTTAATATTCCTCAAAATACTTTATTATTATTGCTGCAACAGATTAACATAGCTGTTTCACTTTAAAGAATTATGGTGTAAGACTTGACTTCACTGTTAGTTAATTTTCAGTGAGTTGTCAAATTATTTAATAGTGAAAGTGCTATACAGGTTGGCATAGCCCTTAGTTTGATGTTATGAAGCCTTGAAACAAGATTACACTACTTTCTCTGCTGGATGTGTTGTGCCTGTCCTGTTCTAATTAGGGCTGAAGGGCGGGATATAAATACCTAAATAAATAATAAATAAAGACAGCTGTTGGAACCTTGAGGCATGCCTGTTGCCCTAGTGCACCTCTTGAGCCCCTAAAGGATAAGTCATTCCTTAAGTGTATAGGCTGAATGAGCAGCTCTTGTTCCCAGGGAGTGAGATCCACCCTCCGCTCCCATCCCATTGGTCTGTGAGACAGCACTGGGCCTATCCTCACATGTGGCATGCAGGGTTCCCTATGGTAGAGGAAGAGGGATGTGGCAGGGTTCCCTATGGTAGAGGCAGAGGGATGTCCTATAACTGTCTTTTTTGCTATTTTCTAATAGTTTCAAACTATATTGGCTGCAAGTTAAGGAAGTTTGATATGTAGTTACTGAAGAGTACTCCGCAGCTCATTTTCCAGGCTTTTGACATCGACACATTTAAACGAATCAATGTATTTTACAAACCATAACATCTCTAGATACCCATAGTATCCTAATCAGTATGTACGCCATATCAAAAGCATCTAGGTCAGTGATGGTGAACCTTTTACAGACCGAGTGCCCAAACTGCAACCCAGACTCCACTTATTTATTGCAAAGTGCCATGTCCCTCTGGCTTTCTAGTAAGAGGCTCTGGCAATCTCTGTGCTAGGGTGACAGCATGTGCGCCCACAGAAAGGGCTCTGAGTGCCACCTCTGGCATGTGTGCCATAGGTTCACCATCACTGATCTAGGTTTTATGGTCTTCAAGCTATAGTTTGGACTGATATCCGATTCTATGATTCTATAGATTTCCAAATAAAGATGAATTCAGTATAGGATTATATGTCAAATTAAGAGTTCTTCAATCTGATAAATAATTTAAAAAATCAAAAAATACTCAGTAACTCTGAAATGATGTATCTACTGATGGTTTTTTTTTACAGCAATACTTTCTCCAAATGATGAATTTCAGTTTTGGATAGAGCGTGCTCAACGTGGAAGCAAGTCATCTAGCAAGGAGAGAGCCTTGCATTTTAGAGAACTGTTTGAAGCCATTGCATATGTGTGTAACTTCATTTGTTCAGTAATTCTTTTTATAAAGTTCAGTGTTTAATTCATACATAGAAAATGTGTTCTTGTTGTTATGTGCATTCCAGTTGGCTCTGACTTATGCTAATTCTATCATAGGGTCTCCTGGCAAGATTTATTCATAGGAGGTTTGCTATTACCTTCTGCTATGAATGACAGAGTGTACCTTGCCCAAAATGGAGGGAGTCAACCCCTAGTTTCTCAGAGTCCTAGATCAACATTCAAACCATTACATTTCCCTTGCTCTCAAGAAAAAAAAAGTATTACAAGATATGAAAAACAGGGAATATACTGTTTTGCTGTTTATATTTACATGCCCACCATTGAATCCAGTGAGGGTTTTGTGTTAGTTGATCAGTCAAGACAAAATACTTGATTTTCACTGTTTCACAATTCTTACTGCATATACGCTGAGATACCTCATACTGTTCTAAAATAAGGATGACCAAAGAGTGGCCCCAGGGCTGTTTTCCCCCAAATGTGGGGGGGGGGGAACGGGACATTTTTGTCATGTTTTGGAACCCCCAGGTCCTGAGGGAGGCCTTCTTTTAAAACTGAAAGTAAAGCAGAAATGTTTTCCACTTATTTCCTGCTTTTTTTTTTTTTAATAATGCCTCTCTTGTTTCTAAAATGGTCTGATGGGGCCTAAAAACATGGCAGAAATGCTGCACACATCCCAGAGGTCATTGGAGGGCATTAGTTTTTGATGGTGGGGAATGTAGTGCATGGTACAGCTCTCCAAGGGCTCTTGGGAAGCTAATGCACACTCCCCCAGCATCCCAGAGTTGTCCATTCAGACTCTAGAGTAAGGATATGCAGTAGCAGCTGGCCTGAGACCAGTCTTTTGCTCCCAGCAGTTGCATAGACTGCTAAAAGAATAAATATTAAATATCCAGAACTCTCTCATCATTGATTCCAGTAGTGGCTTTATGCAGAAGTCAGTTCCTCATTTTTCTTTTTTAAACTTTAAATGATGTGTGTGTGGGCTATTTCCTCTCTCCACTTTTGAAAGAAAGACTATATATCCTTTTGAAGGGACCAGGAAAAGGCACTTGAGGGAGTCTGGAGAGGTGAAGGGTGATAAAAACAGCCCTCAGGAAGCTTGTGTGCGTTGCCTACTGCTGTTTTAAGGTCCCTTAAACATTCAAGAGCAAATCTGACAGTGCACAGAGGGTTACTGTGAATAAGGGGGAGCAGCAAAAATTGAGTACCCCACCATTCTAAAGTAGAAGTGTGCAGATTGTGCAAATTGGCCATTGGCTACAATCTAGTAGTCATATACTTTGTTTTTAATGCTGGTTGTGACAAACTGGGCTGTGCAAGTGAGCAGCAAAACTTTCTTGCATGAAAACATAGTCTGATGATTCCATAAGATCCTACCCAAAGGGTCAAAAGTTTATAGGTTGTCTCCATAAGCACTTGACTTTGACCATTTGGATATTTTACTTAGTTTAGAAACCACTAGGTAGTGTCAAATATAGAATTTATTATGATTTGGCTATATTCAGTGATTTATGATTCATGTAGGTAAGCATATGCTATAGAAGAACCCAATGACATTGGTGAGATATTAAAAAAAAATAGATGGTGTTTTATGTGGGCAGTGAGCAGTTGAGTTGTTTTGTGTTTGACTGGGTTCTATACGAAATCATGGCTGATAAAATGGCATGCTGGTAGGTAAGATTTCAATTTCTGAGCAACTTCTCGAGGAGCAGGGTACCTGACTCCTTACCAAGTGGTGATGTGAGAGAGACTTATGAACATTCATTCATTATTATGTATTCATAATAGGCAATTAGGCAAAAGGGGCCAAGTACCTGCTGTTATCTTGCAACATCTGCTTAAAACCATTTTTGGCCTTCTCCCCAATGCTAACTACTTATTTCCTTAGAATACTATCTCTGTAGCTGCTGGTGCTTTCTTAATGTAAGCTATTTGGGAAAAATTATTTAAGAAGTGGGTATTTCTATACTTATATATTATTTATTTAAAATATAAACATTGATATTTTCATAAATAATAACAGATTTGGTTCATAATGAACACATAATAAATTATAGTTATTTCAACAATTGTTGCCCTGTCTCCAGAAGATTCCAGCTGCATGTAAAGAATAAATAATTAAATAGCAAAGTCCCAAAGGATTTGCATTTGCATTTATATATACAAAAATGGCACAGAAATATTCTTGGGTAAGTTATTTAAAGTTTGCAGTATGCCTATAAAAATCATGTTTTTAAATTATTGTTTGTACTTCCAGGATTATTACAATTTGGACAGTCTGTCTTTATTTGAAGTTGTGGATTTAGTGGACACAACACGGGATACTGTTGATGATGTGTGGAGACAAGCTGATCATGAACCTTTTCCACAGCAGCGCATGCAAAATCTTTTGGATGTCATAGGTAAAGCTGTGGGTTAAAAGAAAAAATATCCTATTTGCCTGAAATGAACCTTCATCCTTGTAATATGGAGTAGAGTTACTTGAACTATCATTTCTCTTCTCCTTCAGTATAAAATATGTTACCTTTATCACACTTCCCAATCATCTCCAGTAAAGGATCTGGCTGGACCAGGAATAGATACTGTGTGACAGTAATGGACAGCTGAGGCAGATCTGCCAGCCAGTTTTTTTGCCATGGACCCCTTGGCTGGACATAATGGCAAAAGAAGCAAAACCAAAACCAAATGTGTCAGAAGTCCACTTCCGTTTTTTTAAAATGGGTATTTATTAAATTTTAAGTAGGGAACAGTGTTCCTGCAATCAGTTTAAAAGATGCATTGCCATTTTTGGAGTCTCCCAAGAGCCAAAAGTAAGACAATCAGTCCCTCCCTTTTTTGTCACTTGGAGGTCACATACAGTTCCAGGGTTACACTTTGCCCACCCTTGCTCTCTGCAGCAGGGAATCAACTTTGCTTAGTGAGAGTACTGAGTAGCTGACTGATCTGTTGGACAAACATACCCATAGTCTGCTTAAGCTCAGATGCTTCAAAGTAAAGTTTACTAGGGTCTGCCCAAATGTTCTTTAGGGCCTCCTGAATTTGATAAAGGAGTCCTTTTTTTCCTTTCCCATGGAGACATATCTTCAAAGGTCTTCAAAGTGACAGCTAGATATAAATTATCATTGTAATTCCAATTCTACCTGTGAAGGCTGTAATTTTTTCCTCTGCAAAGCCAACTGCCCCTTCATACTAAGCTGTTTGGCCATTTGCTAGCTTGTTCTTCTCTATCCTTGCCAAATCAAAATCAAATTACCATATATACTCAACTATAAGTTGAGAAATTATGCCCCAAAATTGACCCTAAAATCCTACTGCTTAGAAAGGTCCTAAAACAAGCAAGCCTGATGCCCCACTCTTGGTGCCTGGAGGCTCTCTCTCTTTCTGTGTGTGTGTAAGAGGTTCCAATTCTGATTTGCAAGGGTTCTTTTCGCATGGAAAAAACCTCATTGAACGCTATTTGCTTCCCTCCCCAAGCTGATTTGCAAGCCTTCTCTTCTCATGGAAGAAACATGTCATTTAACACCACTTGCTTCCCTCCCCAGTCTGATTTGTAAGCCTCTCCTTTCCATGGAAGAAACACCTCATTTAACACCACTTGCTTCCCTTCTCAGTCTGGTGTTAAAACCTCTCTTCCAGCACCTGGAAATCATAGAATGATAGAGTTGGAAGAGACCACAAGGGCATCCAGTCATGCAGGAACTCTCAATCAAAGCATACCCAACAGATTGCCATCCAGCCTCTGTTTAAAGACTTCCAAGGAGGGAGACCCCACCACACTCTGAGGGAGTTTGTTCCACTGTTGAACAGCCCTTACTGTTAGGAAGTTCCTCCTAATGTTGAGGTGGAATCTCTTTTCCTGTAGCTTGCATCCATTGTTATGGGTCCTGTTCTCTGGAGCAGCAGAAAACAAGCTTGTTCCCTCCTCAATATGACATCCCTTCAAATATTTAAACAGGGCTATCATATCACCTCTTAACTTTCTCTTCTCCAAACTAAACATCCCCAGCTCCCTATGTCATTTCTCATCGGACATGGTTTCCAGACCCTTCACTATTTTAGTTGCCCTCTTAAAGTGGTGAAGGGTCTGGAAACCATGCCCTATAAGGAACGACTTAGGGAGCTGAGGATGTTTAGCCTGGTGAAGAGAAGGTTAAGAGGTCATATGATAGCCCTGTTTAAATATTTTATATATCATTTCAAATGGTGTTGGGTAGTTGGGAGAGGTCCAGAGAAGGAGAAGGAGGGATGGAAGTGGTATTTCCCCCTTTCCATCCTTCGTTATAGCCCCCTACGTTTTATCCTTGACTTATCCATGGGTTATATCAAAACCCATGATTTTGATGCTGAAACCTTCCATTGACTTATACTTTCAATTTCAGCAGTGCTGCACCTTCTGTAGACTTTCTTAAAATCTAGTGGAAGTAAGTGTTTAAGATGACAAAGTAGCAAACCTTACTGATTTGCTCCCCTGAAGCAAGGCTACTTGTTATCTTTTAAGAGGGAACAACATCTAATGGTTTGGGTCTAACATGAGTTTGATGCTAAAGAAAGTGTAAATTTAATCTTTACAGATGTTTAATCTTCTGGATTAAAGGTCTGTATTTAGAAATGTGTGTTTAGGCAGGCCAGAACTTTTATATAACCCAGAAGTACTAGTGACAGAATGTTATGTAAAGGTCTTGGTTGTTCTTACCATGTTGATTCAGCTATGCTAAACTTTGAGTCAACACTGTTATTATTTTTTGTGATTGTTCTTTGAAAATTGGTATATACTGATGGGATGAAGGTGCCTTCTGGTTTGAATGTAGTGATTAAACATGTTTACTAAATATTTCTAATTAACAGGCAAGGTCTGAAGAAATATATAGTGAAGGAGAACTTTCTTTCCAACCAGAAAAAAGTGTAACATTTTTGAAAGCACAGTTAATTTACTCAGTATGTTTATGTGGTTTCAGCTGGATCTCTTGGAAGGTTTGTTCAGAAGAAGCTGGGAACTTTTAATCTCTGGGAAGATTCCTTTCATATTGTGAAGGAAAACCTGAAAGCTGGCATCACAATTTGTGAACAGTGGGTAGCAGCCTGTGATCATCTTACAGGACAGCTCTGGCAGCGTTACACTCCACATTTATGGCAAGCTGAAAAATACATTCCTGAAGCACTAGGCAAACTTGGTAAACGCCTTGAAGAGGTATCATTTTGCTCCAATTTTTTAGGGTGGGAATGAAAGGAACAATAACTGAAGCTTTTAAATGTAATTTTAAAAATGGGGATGCTTCATTGCATTGCATTTACAAGACCAAAAAGTTTTGTGCCTAGTTAAAGGGAGCTTAGCTGCAAAGAAAGACCTCATCTTTAAGGGTTAAACTGAGCGGGATGATGGAAATCTATGTATGGATCTCTTGGAATATTTGGAAAAAAGCAGCCACAAGGGAACTGATTCAGACTGGCACCATGGAATTGGGAATGTAATATTAAACCCTCCCTAATTATCCTTTTTTAAAAATTAAAAACAACAGCAATCCCTGCAACTGCTGTTGGCACCATTAGAGAAAACATCAGGAAACGGGGAGGTGGGGGGAAACCAGCACAGTCTTGTGGTTGCTTTGCACAATTCTGTGCAAGATATGAGGGATCAGATCCTGTTGTCTTATCTGGTGTAGCTTTGAGACCAAGAAAAGTTACTACTAGTCAAAGTAGAAAATACGTGATGAATATGTGATGGCTCTGGCTTGATACAAAGGATCTTCATATGCTGAATCCTATGTAGCTTGTTTGGCAGAAAGTAAACCGCAGTGAAATTTAATAGAAGCCTCATTTTTAGTAATTGGATATGCATTGGGAAAGCTCTTGGATACAGTCTCTTAAGATGCAGTTGACAACTTCTAAAGTAATTGTAGTTTTCCAGATGACCTTAATTGTATGTTTATGTTCTTGTTATTTTAGGACTGCATCCACAGAGTAGACGTAAACCATTTTGGCCCCACTTTATCTGCCATGGCGCAATGCTTTGGAATTCTGGGAACTGTAGTTTGTTGTACCACCGGAGCCATAGAGAAGGCTAAATGTTTCAACAAAACTACACTTCCAAGGATTCCGTAGCACTGAGCTGTGGCAGTTAAATCAGTCTCAGACTGCAGTAAATGCAATTATGTCTGCAGTGTGGACGTAGCCTAAGTGATATAATACTACATGGACATGTAGCATTATATTGTAACTTGAACATTTGTGATGTCATTGGTCCAAGTAGATCCTCATATTTATTTATGCTGGTCTTTGAATGATAGATACAAAGACCACCTCCAGAGCAGTTCGTGAAGTCTTCTTATCAGCCTGATAACCTGCCAGGGCTGACATACCATTGATATCTCTTGTGAGAATCTCTGCTCACCTCTGTGCCATGATCATAGAATCATAAAACCATAGAGTTGGAAGATACCACAAGGATCATCCAGTCCAACTCCCTGCCATATAGGAACACAGAGTGAAAGCACCCCTGACAGATGGCCATCCAGCCTCTGTTTAAAAATCTCCAAAGAGGAGACTCCACCATTCTCTGAGGGAGTGTGTTCCAATAACAGCTCTTACTGACATGCAGTTCCTCCTAATGTTTAAGTGGGATCTCTTTTCCTGTAGTTTGAATTTATTCCTCTGGGTCCTAGTCTCTGGAGCTGCTGAAAACAAGCTTGCTCCAACCTCAATATGACATACGATGGAGTGATAGAGTATGGTTTTGCAGAGTCTTCAATAATATAATGATATATTTTAAAAAATCACATTTTAATATATTGCTACTGGATTAGTACAGTTTTCATAAGATCTTTTTGTTTGTAGATTTTTTGAACTGTACTTTTTAATAGAATAGTTTAGAAAGATCCATCATTTTCTGTATAGTTATTTGGCAAATAACTGTTGCAGAGCATGGGCTCATGTCTACATTATGCCTTTTCTTGTGTAGGTATTATCCATTAGAACACTTCATGAGAAACTGACTTATTTTTTGCCAACTGGTGAACAGCAAGCACTGCATCTAGCTCAGGTTTTTGAGCCTTTTGCTGGTTTGAATCCTGTGCATTATAATCCCTACACAGAGGTACACCTTATAACTTATACCTGTGTTTTCTGTCTTGCATTTGATGGAATTTTGATGGAAATGCACCAGACTAATTTACATTCTTGGTCTGCAGCCATTGTGGAAAGCGGCTGTACGTCAGTATGAACGAATTATTGCTCCAGCTGAACAAAAAATAGCAAGCAAATTGAAAACATTTATTTCAGAAATTCAAGATAGTCCACAGCAGGTAAACTTTTTAACAAATCAGCAGCATTACTTGACAATGAAAAGCACAAGTCCTATAAATAATATGTATGAATCATTGAATCATTGCTAGGCTGTTTTTCAGGGATCATTGGTGTTCCACAGGAGAAACAGAAGTATAATTTGAAAAGTCTGCCATGTTGGATATAGCTACTGTGTTGGGTCCCACAGTCTCTGTCTGTTAGGGAGAGAAAATACTTTACTGACTTCTGGATGTTTTTAATGTTGCCATGGGTATTTATGCTTGCCATGAGTTTTGCTTAGTTTAAATGTTTTATTTTCTCATAAATTGCTTTGAGGTCTCTGTTGTGCTGAAATATAAACTGGAAAAATAAATAAAACTCTTGCTAGTTTCATAGTGTACTTTACTAAAGCAGTATTCTAGCCTTGTTGTAATTTATCACACTATACTATTCCACGTTAACTGTTATGGTAGCCTCCTGTGGAATTCTGGGGTTTGTAGTTTAGCGATCTCAAGCTGGGCATTCTAAATGATGCTCCCCAAACTTCAAATCTCAGGATTCCAAAAGAAGTTGCTATAGCAGTTAAGGTGGAATAATGGTGCTACAACAGTATAGTGTGATATTGTCCTATTAAACTGCAGTTTACATTTAGGTCATACAGCTATACATTGCAGTTAAAAAGATATTTGTTTTGAACAGTAGTCTCTTATTTGCTGGGTTTTTGTTTTTTGTTTAGTGATAATTGTTTATATATTTATAGCTGCTTCAAGCTTTTCAGAAATACAAGGAGTTAGTAAGACGGCCAAGCATTAGCAAAGAATTGCTTTTAGAAAGAGAAACATTGCTGGCAAAACTTCAAGACTCGATCAAAGGTAGGTATATATGATAGAAACTTTCTAAGATAACTTCATGTACTTGTTGTTGTTTTTTTAAACTTATGCAATAGTTAATATTTTTCTTGATCTCTGGTGTATTCTTTTCAATAATAGGCTCATGCTTTTTGTTTGGTTCTGCATCATACTCAACATGTAAGGCTGAAATAAATGCCTATCAGGTTCATATTCCTACTTAAATCTTGCTCTTTCTAGCACCATCAAAATAGTCCTCAATTCTAGGTTTATTGGATTATTGGTCCAAAACACATTGCAGAAATAATCCAGTTTGAGACTGCTTTAATTGCCCTGGCTCAGTGCTGGGAGTTTCTGGGGATTGTAGTTTGTTGGAGCACGAGAACTCTCTGACAGAAAAGGCTAAATGTCTCAAAAAACTACAGTACCTAGACCTCCCTAGCATTGAGCCAGGGCAATTAAAGTGATCTCAAACTGGATGATTTCTGCATTATGTTTTGGCCTAGTGAGACGCCAAAGTTTGACAAATGTTGGAGGCTGCCAAAATCTATGGTTTTAATTTAGAACACATTCTGTAGTACAGCTACTGCAAAACATGTCAAATTCAACCACATTCATATTATGCTAGATATTAAAACTAAAAACTTCAGTGCTTTGTAAAGGCTATCTATTAATTAATGCTTGCTTAATACTCTTATACAGATTATCAAGCAGACTTTGAGACACGATGTCATGGTACTCCAGGTGATGCATCAGGGCCACTTTCAGGCAAAAATCTCTCTGAAGTGGTAAACAATATTGTTTGGGTGCGACAACTACAATTGAAGGTACCAGTTTGAATTCACAACCTGATCCATGTTTGTATCCATTCACTGATTAAAAAATAACATATTGTACCTTTATTTTAAAGAGAAGAGTGACTTTTCAGATTGTCATTCCTTTCAGGAGTGGTCCTATTTCTCTGACTGAAATTCTCCACTCCAGTAAAATGCTTCAAATGGATTCATTTAAAGTTAAAGTGTGCAGTTAATGAGTAAAAATTGCCATGTTTCCCTGGGTTCTGTGGAACGTCTTTGTTATCTCACCAGCCTCATTGTACTGTTACCCTGTGGGGCTGATCAGTAGCTTCTAAAACTATGTCTTATTGATAGCATCTTGATCATGCTTGTCCTCAGGTACTTAGATCCATCTCTGCTCAGAAAGGGAACAGGCTGCAAATGGAGCCTGAAGTAAAACTGCTGACAAGATTCTTCTATTAAGGTGGAACTAGTACTGAATGGTTTGTTGAATTTCCGTGTGCTTGGAAGTGTATGTGTAAGGAAATAGGCACTAGAGTGGATTGTCATGGATAACTGAGGATTACTCTGTACTTGATGTTCCATAGGGCTCAGGATAGTATCTAGTGGGAGTTAAGCATCCTAACTATGCACCAAATTTATGTACAAATCATATATTATTTTAATATCTGCAGCTTGATTATGTGCTTTTTGTCTCAAACCTTTGATATTCTATAAGTAAAGATAAGCTGATAGTTGATCAGAATTCAATCTCTGCCTTCTGCATGAAAATGTATATGTACAACCCCCCTGCAAGTGTTGGAGAGGCTGATAGTCTGAGCTATTTAGATAGCTGTAGCTTTCATATTTTGTGTTATTTGGTTGTGTTGCTTGAAGAGACAGTTGAGAAGTACCTGGTTAATATCCATTATTTCTTTGTATAAGGTGGATGATGCCATTAAAATTGCAGAGGCCCTTCTTTCAGACCTATCTGGATTTCAAAACTTCCAGCGAACTGCTGATGACCTTCTAGAACAGTTTAAAGTATATGAACAAGAGCAATTTGATGACTGGTCCAGGGATATTCAGTCGGGTTTGTCAAACCCAAAGTCTGGTCTTTGGTAAGTATAAAATGCTCCACTTGGTAAAAACATTTTCCACATGATTCATTTTGTAGCTGCCCACCTGCCTGCTTCTACTGGAGATTATTATCAAAGTTCTCTTCAGCTGCAGCGATATGGGATAATGCCCCAAAAGAAGGATGACATATTACTTATGCCATTCTTGTGAGTCAAACCAAAGGTGAAAGGATTGGACTGTTGCATTTGCTATGTTTTATGGAATAGGTGTATGTGACTGAGCATCATTTCACATTTTCCAGCACTGCAAAAAAGGAAGAGGCAACACAGCCTGTAGAAAAATAAGACATTCATGTTTGTGGTTGTGAGTCATTTTCTTCATTTTCCCAAGCCATGAGAGGAGGAGGAAAAGTTAGATGTGAAAAGGGCTGGGTCAGTTCTGTTTGCACATCCTCAGGGGGGCTGAAGGAGCAGTCCACAAAGATTGGGATATTCCTTTATGCCATCTGACCAAGGAAGGTGACTAGAATTCCAAGGCATTCATTCCTTTTCCCTTTTCTCTCTTCCCTTCAGTTTTTCTTCTCTTTCCCTGTTGGCTAGTCAAGAATTACTCTCTCTGTCTCTCTCTTATCATGCTAAAACATAACTTTAACTAAAACTAATTAGATATAGAATATTAGCTAATAGATTATGGTATCTGCAGGAGATTTCCTAAAGAAAAAAATCCCAGCTCACATGGGTAAGGCAAAGAGCGCTACACCCTATCACTCAATTAGTTGTAAGTCTGCAGGCTTCATAGCAATAAAATATCAATAAAATGGTTTCTGTCATTCACTTGGATGTTGAGACACATACCTCTGAACAGGCACCAAAGTCTGTCTTAAAGAAAATTTTCTTAATGTCAAGTGAGAACAATACAAAGGGACAATCTCCTCATTAGTGCTCAGATTCAAAAGCTGCAGTGATACAATCTAAAGTAATTACTTAGGGAAAGGTCAAAAGGATTTAAAAGGATAAAAACAGAGAAAAAATAAAGGCACAAACAAACCAGTGTAAACTCTTCAGAGTGAGAATCGATGGATTCAAGCACAGTCATGCCTTCTGGTCACCATCTTCACTTGGAGGATTCCAGGCAGAAGGGATGGGCAGAAGTGAAGAGAGCCATCCAGTCCAACCCCCTTTCATGCCGGAATTCTCAATCAAAGCATCCCAGACAGGTGGCCATCCAGCCTGTTTAAAGACCTCCAAGGAAGGAGACTCCACTACACTCCAAGAGAGTGCGTTCCACTGTCTAACAGCCCTTACTGTCAGGAAGTTCCTCCTAATGTTGAGGTGGAATCTCTTTTCCTGTAGCTTGCATCCATTGTTCCAGGTGCTAGTCTCTGAAGCAGCAGAAAACAAGCTTGCTCTCTCCTCAATATGACATCCCTTCAAATATTTAAACAGGGCTTCTCCAGGATAAATATCCCCAGCTCCCTAAGTTGTTCCTCGTAGGACATGGTTTCCAGACCCTTCACCATTTTATTCGGCCTCCTTTGGACACGCTCCAGTTTCTCAACATCCTTTTTGAATTGTGCTCAGAACTGGATACAGTATTCCAGGTGGGGCCTGACCAAAGCAGAATAGAGTGGCATTATTACTTCTCTTGAAGTACTTCCCTTTTATTGATGCAACCTAAAATTGCATTGGCCTTTTTAGCTGCTGCATCGCACTATTGACTCATGTTCAACTTGTGCTCTACTTGGACTCCTAGGTCCCTTTCACGTATAGTTTCGTTCAGCCAGGTGTCCCCAATCCTATATCTCTGTGTTGCATTTTTCCTCCCTAAGTGCAGTACCTTACATTTCTCCCTGTTGAAGTTCATTTTGATAGCTTTGGCGCAGCTTTCTAGTCTATTCAGGTCATTTTGAATTTTGATCCTGTCCTCTGGGGTATTAGTTACTCCTCCTAATTTGGTGTCATCTGCAAATTTGATAAGTATGCCCCCAATTCTGTCATCCAAGTCATTGATAAAAATGTTGAATAGCACTGGGCCCAGAACAGAACTCTGTGGCACCCCACTGGTCACTTTTCTCCATAATGAAAAGGAGCTATTGTTGAGCACCCAGTGTAGGCTCATTCAACAAAATTTAATGGTGACTAAAACAGCATTCAGAGTAACAATTTAATTGGAGAAAAGTGTGTAAGGTAGCAAGATGGAAAGAGACATAAACGTTTATCAGACATTATAAAATGGGCAAATTTAAATCAGGACAGGCAGCCTTCAGGTGAATTGCTTTCAAGGAAATAGTTCAGTAAACAAGCAGCCACTCCTGCCATGAAGGATTCAGCTAGGGTATATCCCAGTGGTTGTGGATTGTTCCTTCAGCTTTTCTAAGAATAAGAGGCTGATATGTACTGTGAATGATCATTCTAGGAAGGCTGAAGGAACAATCCCAGCCCCACCCATGGCTAAGTTTTTGAAAAATACTATCTGCCCATTTTCTGCTACAGTATTTCTTTATCTGGGGCTTGAAGCAGACAAGCCAAATAAAACTGCTTCTGGATGCTTTGGGGGCATGGCATTTAGATGATGCATGCCCATGAAGCAACTGGAAGCCGTGCTGAGGAATGGCAAAAAGCTGCTCTTGCTGGAGACCCGTTTGGGACTGCAGCGGTGGCCCTCTTTAAGAGCAGGCTGTGTGGTGGCTGTGGGCCCAGGCCAACTGTGGCTGGAGGCCATACCATTTGGCCCATCTGCTTTGCCCCTCAGTGATTTTCAAAGTTGGTCGCATGGAAGGCTATCTAATAAAACTGCAGGGGAGAGAGGAAGCAGGCAATGGAATAAACAGCTTGGAATGTTGGTCTCCTGTCTTGATTAGTTGGCATGGGGGACTATCCCAATGGTTGTGAATGGCTCCTTCAGCCTTCCTAGAATAATCATCTATGGTAGGTATCAACCTCTCATTATAAGTACATATTATTTTTATGATTGAAAATGGAAGGAATCCATCTTTCAGAGCTTAATTCAAGTGGTTCTAAATCCTTTATATTTATAATGTATGTTTAGAAAATACAGCTATTGAAAAGAAAAAAGGCTAGTAATTTATGTGTTCTGGTTTAGTATACAGGCCAGCAGTCCTGTTATGGAACTTGATCATTCTGATGGAGCATTAAAAATACATTATTCAGATCGCTTGGTGACCCTTCTGAGAGAAGTGCGTCAGCTCTCTGCCCTTGGCTTTGTTATTCCTGCCAAAATACAGCAAGCTACAAACACGGCACAAAAGTTCTGCAAACAAGCAGTGATTCTCAAACAGGTATGATATCTTGAACAAGAACAAGATTATACTGAATGCTGTCAAAATGATAGATGAATTCCACAATGTGATTATGCATTCTTTTGATAATGCAGTTTATGATAAATTTATTTTTAATATCTATTTCATTCACATTGATTTATTTAAGTTCTTATATAACAACCAACTAGCAAATGTTTTGAGGGTGGTTTAATATTATTTGTTACAATATATCATATGGGAATATATCTAGGGAATTGATCCCACTCTTGGAAGGTGGGAACAGATTTGAAATGTACAAAAATATTCATTAAATTGTATAACAGACATTGAATCTATGAAATGGTGGGAATCCAAGCATGGTGCTTGGTGCAAATCCACACCTGCCATTTCATAGATCTTCCTGTCTCTTTGTGATGGCTTGTCTGACAGATTTGAGGGCATCTGTACCACTTGCTTCAGCCACTACCACCTCAATGAAATGCTATCTGGCCTTGGCCACCTGCAAGAAACTCTTGGTAATTTTTTCCCCCTGTGATGCACAGATCGGGCTGTTCCATCCTTCTTCCCGGCGTTTTCCTTTTCAGAAGATTGATGTCCCCATCCTTCCTCTTCCTCTTTCACCTTGCCTGTGCGGTGCCAAATAAAAAAAAAAAAAAACATTTGCCAAGAGGTTCTTGGCAGCAGTCCCAAGGCTGGGTAGCTCTTCTTTGTGGTAGTTGATGGCCAAAGCAAGCAGCATGGATGCCCAGAAATTGGCTGGACAAGCCATCATCTAGAGCCCCAGCTTCACCAAGCAGTGTTGGGGCAAAGGGGCAACAAGCACAAAAGTAAGTCCATAACAGTGGGGAGGGTTTTCTCCCCACTTGGATCTCTCTCTTCACTTTCTCCTGTAGTAGAGGAAAGTTGAGAGTTGATCATGTGAGGGAGAAGGGGGTCAATGAAGAAGCTGCTTGGTGACTCACTTGTGGTTAATGAAGTGCAGGGAGCTGTGCTGACACTCAGAGTAGCCTGCCTGCTCGCCTGGATTCCTCTTGTGCTTTTGGTGCCAGGCAATGAAGGCCACATCTTATGCTGGGCCTGCTTGTGCTTTGCATCTGCAAAGAACAGGCACTGTGAGCCCTGGAAAAACTTTCTGAGGAGGTCCAGCCAGGCAACCCCTTGTTTTCTGGGGACAGCTTGCAACCTGAGCTCCATGTGAGCCTATGGTGGTTTCCCCCACCCCAACACACATTCTTTTAATTTAACCTGTATTTTCAACTGCCAAATACAGGTATTCCGAAATATGAAAAAAAAAATCCAATATAGAGAAGATTTCTGGTGCCAAGTATTTTGGATAAGGAGTATTTAACCTGTATTCTCTTTCTAATAATTAGACTGGGGCTGTAGTTAAGATAAATATTTATTGAAGAGCAAGCTCAACTAAACATAGTTTATATTCTTCTGAACAGGCTTACATTTTGAGTTGTTTGATGTATAATTGAAAAGCTAAGTAATCTGCAGAATAATAACGAGATGAAAATATGTTTAAATTTAAACATGGTGTTTATGCATAATTGTCTTCTTATCCATTTTCTTTTCATAGGTCGCACATTTTTATAACAGTATTGATCAGCAAATGATTCCGAGTCAGAAGCCAATGATGCTACAGTCTGCTTTAGCGTTTGAACAGATAATTAAAGTAATTCCTTTTTTAAATTGCTTCAGCATTTTATTACTCTTATTTCCCAGAAGATTGAAGGTTTTCATTGTTTTATATATTTCCTTTGCTGTTTCTCTCTTGAAAATGATGAATTGGATGTCATTGTAGAAGTTTTTGTCCATGGGTTATAGCCCTATCACATGGTCCTTTTGGAAACATGGGATAAAATTATTGCCTTTGGTGTATGAATCATGATGAGGAGGACATGCCTCCTTTTGGTTACTCCTGCTTGTTCTGTAGGGAAGACTGTGAAAGGAGATTACTGCACCACACTGTGATAGTGCTGCTATTTCACTTTTACTGCTCTGACTACCTCCTTTGTATTCTGGGATTTGCAGTTCAGAGTAGGGCCATTTAGAATTCTTAGCCAGAGAGCTCTAGTGCCTCCTCAGACTACAAACCCCAGGATGCAGCAGGAGGCAGCCAGAGAGTAAAAATAGAATAGCAGCACTATAAGAGGGTAGTGAAGTAATCTTTAGCATATTGTTTTAAACTTCCATTTGAAGATATCATACACGGCCAGTTCTGGATACACTGTTGCTAGAACAATTTCTTTGCATTTACATTAGCAATCACACATACGTGGAACTTGTTCTTCTTGTAAAGTGTGTTCTTTTTGTATCTAATTGTGCCGAAGATCTTTACTTTTGATTTTTTATTATCATAATATATGGGGGAAAGATACTTCAGAAAATAAAGATGTGACAGGGTGTCTGGTTGGAGTATAGTATTTAAATAATGGAAATAATAATAGAAGTAAATAATATTGGAAATAAATAATGGAAAATACTTTTGAAGTTAAATTGGAACATTTCTGCCTTTATTATCTTGATTTTGATACATCTTTTTTATTTTATTTTAATTAAATAATTGTTAAAATATTTTAAAAATAACAAACAAACAAAAACCAAAAACAGATTTTATAAGTTACTTGCTTCATCAATAACATTTCCTGAGATTGTACAATATCACTGTTTTAAACAACATGAAATAAAAAAGCACACAAAGGGGGGGGGGGAACCTCTTATATATTGTTTTCAAATTATTTAAAAATAGTTATATTATCTACTTCCTAAAGATTTTGATCTTTCTGAAGTAGCATTTTTCTTCCAGAATATATACTATTCACACACTCTTCTGTTTCTGAGAATCCAGATTGCATTTTCCCCAAACCACTATATTCTGTTTTTTTGTTTTTTGTTTAAAAACCCTCTTGTTCTTTGCGGTGTTTAAAAGATGTGGCTTACAATGTGTTTGGAGAAACTATTTAACTTTCCTTTCTCCTTTATAATCCTCTGTCTCTGTTATGTGAACTTCTTAACTTGAACTCTAGTGAGTCTGACTACAGTTTCAGGACATGAATGTTACAGTGACAAATAGCTTGCCAGTTTAATTTCCATTTTGTTTTGAGAAATAAATTGGAGTAGTGAGGGATGGGAGGAAATGTTACAAGTCTAGTTCAGCTAAAATTTTAAGGGACAATTTGGAGAAAATGATAATGTCAATTTAATCTCCCCCTCCCCAGCTTTTTTTCTATAACACTATTCAGTGGCATTGGAATCATAGCAGAGTATGGGTAGGCCAAGTTCTCTTGGGAGGATCAGATAGTGGGTTAAGAAGAGTGACTTGCTATTCTTGTAGGATCAGTGGCACTGGTGGTGTCAGGCCTATTTGACAGGAGAACTGGTAACTGGTGGAAACCATTCTAGTTAAAATTAACTGAAATTTCGTAGAATAGTTATTATTTCTGAAGAAGTTAATCTATGGTACAGGAGCCACATATTGCACAATTAGCATTAAATCAGGGTGACGCTTTGTATAATAAACAATTACACTCATTCCTTCACATTTGCAGCTTTCACTTTTGCGGATTTGATTATTCACTGATTTTATTAATACGTTCTCTCTAGGGATATCTAGGTCCTTCAATGCAACTCTATGGTCAACTTTAACCAAAGGTCACACTGAAGGACCTAGAGATTCCTAGAGAGAACACTCCACTAGGCATTTGTAGCTCCTCCAGTGCAATTCTATCGGCCAGTGTCTGGCAGATGTTGACCACAGAGCTGCACTGGAGGACCTAGAGATGCGTGGTCATGTTCTCTCAGGTAAAAACATAGTGTTTTTGTTATTTGCATTTTTTCCACATTCACGGGGGGCCTGTGCCCCTAATCCCAGCAAATGTGGAGGGATGAGTGTAGTACAAACCTAATTTTTTATCCATCTTTCTGTCAGTTCAGAAGCAAATGTTTTTGTTTGTATTTTGAACCCTGAATCCTTGTTTTGGGGGAAAGGTGGTGTATATGTAAAGTTAATAATAATATTTTAATGGGTTCCATGAGATCTACTCTCTTTTATGAACCCCAGAGAGTTAAGCATTTGTAACTTTTCCATGTATTTTTGCTCTTTGGCAGCATTCCAAAGCAGAGGGGCAGATAACGTGGGACAATCCTAAAGAGCTAGAAGCATATATCAAGAAGCTCCAAAATGCAGCAGAACGACTTGCCACAGAAAATAGAAAGTTGAGGAAATGGCACACTAATTTTACAGAAAAGGTGTGTTTGACTATCAGACTTTAATGCTCTTCAATCATTCTCTGGATGGTGCAGAGGAACAATCATCAAAATATGTGGGTTGTTTCCTTACTATAATAACAGTACTTTATACTGGCTGAAACTAAAACAGAACTTGGAACTCCTGCCTCTGGAACTGGCATAAGGGAAACAATCCATGTGATCTGTGGATTGCTCCTCTGCGTGTTCAAGAATGTGGTATTTATGGCGCGAACCAACAGCCCAATCCAGTATGGTGTAGTGGTTTGAATCCTGGACAAGACACCAGGGTTTGGATCCCTGCTTAGCTGTGGAAACCTGCTGTGTCACCTTGGGCAAGACACACGCTCTCAGCCTCAGAGAACAACAAAAGCAACCCCCTTCTGAATAAATTTTGCCAAAAAGCTTTGTGATATGTTTGTCTCAGGGTTGTCATAAATTGGTAATGACTTGAAGACAAAACAAACAAAAACTTGTTATTTATAATTTGTTGGCAACAACCTTTATATGTTCTTTGTATTTTTCTCAATAGGTGGTTGGCTTGATGAATGTTGATCTGCTTCGGCAACAGCAGCGGTGGAAAGATGGCTTGCAAGAACTCAGAGGGGGTTTTTCCAGCCTTGAGACACAGGTATATTTTTTTTGCTACTTAAACTTTTAGTAAAATGTCATAGGATGTTACTAGATAAATATGTAAAAAATGAACTTATAGAGCTTTTGTTACAGACTGCCTTTTCGGGGGGAAATGACTAAGTATGACAAATATTTACCATGTGGACTGCTGTAACACACTTTATGTGGAACTGTTTTTGGAACCTTTTTTGGAAAAACTAGTGTGTCCAAAATCTTGCGCACAGAAGGCTGAGTTACAGGGAGTCTTCCTAAAGTGTGTTCCTATGATGAATTGCACTTACAATAAATAATTCATTACATATGTTTTAATGGTCCAATTGTAGGGCTTCCTTTCACATGACATGAAAGCATGGAGACAACACTGGAACTATCAATTGTACAAAGCCCTGGAGCATCAGTATCAAATGGGTTTGGAGGCACTCAATGAAAATCTGCCAGAAATAAACATTGATTTAACTTACAAGTAAGATATTTCTTCCAGCCAATATAGTAAAGAAAGATGCATGAATTTACTTATATCCTAAGGGAGTAATTCCAATCATACTGCTTCAGAGAATGTGATTCAAAAAATCATAAATTTTAATACATTAATTGAAGATGTATTTTTTAAAAATTATTTTCAGACAAGGGAGATTACAGTTTAAACCTCCTTTCGAAGAAGTACGAGCAAGATATTACAGAGAAATGAAGAGATTCATCTCAATTCCCAACCAGTTTAAGGGTGTGAGTGAGACAGATGAAGAGTCAATTTTTTCTGTTATGACTGAAAGAAATGCAAGTGGATTTCTCACCACTTTCAGTAAAGCAGAGGACTTGTTCCGAAGACTAGCAGAAGTGGCAGACCAATTTAAGGTGCATAAACATTTGGTTTAACATTCACTTGTATTAGTTTGTGCTGATGTTAAAACATTTAACTTAATGTTGAGAGGCTTGTTGCACTTCATATGGCAATCATATTTATTTCATTACTGCTACTGATGTACCTGTGTTTTTGTAGCATATTTGAGTTGGACAAGACAGGATTTCAGTTTATTATGATACAAGTTTAGACAGGAACCAGATTGTTCAGATACAAATGCATTACTAATTAGTTCATAATGTTTGCTCCTCCATTGAAAGAGGAGGATGTAGCAAAGAGAATCTGTTGAATATCTAATGAAAAATATGTTTACCTTCTTTCTAACAAAACATCAATGTGGTATCAAAGGAATGGGTTATAATTGGACAAGTAGATATAGAAGCTCTGGTGGAGAATCATCTTGTCAGTGAACAGGACTGGGAAAGAAATTTCAAAGCCTTAAAAGTGAGAGGAAAAGAAGTAGAACGCCTTCCAAGGTACTGTAAAGTAAAGAATTATGAATGAGTAGTAGATTACTGCCAATACAAATTGTGATAGCAAATTTGATTTTTTTTTCCGGAAATTTTTCTCAATCAGAATCTACCATATATATTCATCTATATGTCAAACATTTTAAGCCCAAAAATGGCCTCCAGAATCCTAAGTAGATGTATATATGGGTTAGTTCAGTAATACTTCTCTGTGATCCTTGGGAAAGCTACGGAGAAAAGGGAGGAGGGAAATCGGAGGTCTCTGTCCCCCTTTTTGCAAGCCATCAGCCTTGGAGAAAGTTGTGGGGATGATTTTGCCCCCAAAATCTGCCCTTGACTTATACATGAGGTCGACTTATATACGGTATGTTACATTGGATCCAAATTGAAATATTATCTCTCCCCCATATTTGACCTTTTACCTATGGAGTTCAGCACCATGCACTTAGCCATCCTTTAGTTTTATTCTTTTCAACAGTATTGTGACAAGGTTAGGCTGAGAGCTTGTCTCAAATGTCTCCTAGTGAGCTTCATAGCTGGGTGGGATATTGAATGTGAGTTTCCTCAGTCCTAATCAAGTTCTGTAACCAGAGCATAACACTTTAAAGATATTCATATAATTCTAACTGTGTACAATGGTAATGGTGTGGTTTCATAAATAACCACGAAGGGTAATATTATCAGTCTAGTTATATATAGCCTGTCTATCTGTCTGTCTGTACATCCATCCATCCATCTATCCATCCATCTATAGATAATAGAAAACAAACATTATTACAGATCATTGATACAGCACATTGACTCCCTGATGATCTCAAATTTAAAATAAATTAATGTTGCAGGTGTTTGGAGAGCCAGTGTGATATGATGTTTGAGTCTTGGACTACTACAGCGGGCTATTGGTTATCTGCTGGGGTTTGGTTCCAAAAACCCCAATGGATACCAAAATCCATGGATGCTCAAGTCCCATTAAATACAATGGCATAATAAAATGGTATCACTTATATAAAATAGAAAAATCAAGGTTTGCTTTTTGAAATGTATATACAGTATATACTTGTCTATAAGGCTAAAAATATATGCCCAAAAATTTACCCCAAAATCCCAGATCGACTTATTTATGGATCAGTATGGTAATGTAATAGGAGCTCTTTCTGATTTCTCCATGTGGTGGCGAAAGAGTTTCTTTTTCTCTTGAGCCAAGCAGAAAGAGTCCTTGGTGATTGATTGCTGCTAAACAAACAATCAGAGTCCCTTTCCCGCCCGCACTGGCCACCACTGTCTGGAGAGTGAAGGCTGAAACCAAAGTTGAAATACTGAAGCAAAAAGCTTCAGTTAGAGTCGCTTTTGCTGTGCGCACACATACGCACACTGAAGGAACCTCCAAGTTTTACCCTTGACTTATCCATGGGTCATGGCAAAATCCATAATGTTGGCCCCAAAACCTGCCCTCGACTTATACATGAGCTTGACTAATAGTTGAGTATATGCAGTATTTTATGAATACACTCATCCCTCCATATTTGCAGATTTTATTATTCATGGATTTGATTAATATGTTCTCTCTAGGAATATCTCGGTTCTCCAATACAACTCTATGGTCAAGTGTAACTAAAAGTTGCACTAGAGGACGTAGAGATTCTTAGAGAGGCGTCCTCTCAGGTAAAACATGGTGTTTTTGTTATTTGCAGTTTTTCCATGTTCAGGGGGGGGTCTTGTGCCCCTAGCCCTAGTGAATATGGAGGGACAAGTGTATTTTCAAACCATGGATACTTGAATCCATGGATAAAAAATGAGTGGATTCAGAGGGCCAACTATACTCTGTAGATCAGGGTTCAAATCCTTACTTGGCCATGGAAACCCACTGAGTGACATTGGGCATGTCACATTCTTTCAGTCTCAGAGGAAGGCAAAGGCAACCCTTCTCTTAACAAATTTTGCCAAGAAAACCCTGTGATAGGTTCACCTTAGGGCTGGAGTAAGTTGGAAATGACTTGAAGGTATACAGCAATAACAAGGAGGTGATGGGAAAGAAAGAAGTCTCCTTGTCTGAGACTCATTTGAAGCCCAGTACACGAAATAGACTAGTAGTCTCACCAACCATAATGCAGCATTGGAAACTCTGGTTTAAGCATAAGTACACTAAATAGACTCATTTGAAGCCCAGTGCACTAAATAGACTAGTACTGTAGTCTCACCTGGCATAATGCAACATTGGGAACTCTGGTTTATTCTATTTGTGGTTAGTTTCAAAATGCTGTTCAGAAATAATGGACTTCATTGAAAAGCAATAGCAGAAGTTTGTTCTTCCTCTTTTCATGTGTGAAAGAAGAGAAGTGGAAGAAGAAATATATATACAAGATGAGGCCTGCACACACTTATGTTTGTAACATCAACCCCTGAGTTACTGCTGTGTCTCAACCAGGACAATGAAATATGTTTCAAAGTTTTGCAGTTTAAAGTTAATCTTGAACATTGAATATGGAATATAATTAATTTGTGGTTTTAATTCTTGAAGCACTGTTAAAGTAGATTGCATAATAGTGAACTGCAACCCTGTGAAATCTGTGGTCGATGATCTTATCCAGAAGTTGTATGATATTCTTGTGATGTCTCTAAGAAAGTCCATACAAGGTAATGTTCAAAGGAGAATGTTTTTAAGCTGTAGAACATAGTAATAAATAGTTTATCTTTGCTCTCTCCCTGAAGATCTATTACTTTATCTAGAAAGTTGTTTTAGTTTTTGTGGTACAAGACTATGAGATTTCAGTAAACAGGCCAAGATCCTGTTTGGTACTATACTAGCATTATTGGTTTCACTTTCTGGTGCACTTGCAGTGAGGCAGTAATGTCAACAGAAGGATAGGCAACTATCCAAACCAGCCTCTTACACTGCCTAGCCCAGTGGTTCTCAAACAGTGGAGTGGGACACCCAAGAGCGGGGGGAGGCACGAGACTTTCTCAAGGGGGTGCATGACACTTGGAGGCTGTTCCTTGCTCCTCTCTTCCTAAACTCTTTTATGTGTAAAATTTACACATCCATTGAGTTGAATATTGAATTTATTTACATTAAATAAAACTGTTTCAATTTGAATGATGTTATTGCCTTATAAAATGATAAAATATAAATATACATTCATGTATGAATGAAAATATGCACAGTAAATAAACATTTTTTTAAAAAAAATCATGTACTATGTTGAGTGGTATGTGTGTGTGATGTCCACATGTAGATGTAAAGAGGGGTCCCAAGGGTAAAAAAGTCTTAGTTCCACTGGCCTAGCCTGTGCGGTGCTCCCAAAAGTCAGGCAATCAAACTATAGGAAACATGGAACTGGCAACCTTCCTCTCCCATTGATACCACTATCACTTTTTCTCTCCTTTTCCTACACTTTCTTCTTTCTGCTGCTGCTTTACTCTCTGCTGGTATAAATTGTGCTGTCCACAACTATAAACATGTATTCATACTGGTAGGGTGTATTCATCACACTTTTTTTGTCAATTATGCACAGTACCCAACTTTATTATCCATGAGTTTCTTTAAAATTAGAGGACCTGTTTCAGATGGATGGAATATAATTTCAGAAAATTTGTTGGGGGCTTCATTCCATTGTTGGATCCCACTGGGACTTTATGTGTAGTAACAACCTTTTACAGAAACATTTGTTATAACCCCTTTGATTATATCAGTTCAGTGCATGCTATTTTTTTTTTTACAGAATGTGGAAGGTGTGAAAGAGCTAGAATCTGAAAGACCTTTTCCCATTTGCCCTTGCCCTTGGCTCTTC
The DNA here is from genome assembly GCF_019175285.1 of Sceloporus undulatus. Taxonomy (NCBI): domain Eukaryota; kingdom Metazoa; phylum Chordata; class Lepidosauria; order Squamata; family Phrynosomatidae; genus Sceloporus; species Sceloporus undulatus. The sequence continues at coordinate 22,470,480 of NC_056524.1, forward strand.
TAATGATTTTCTGCATAAATATCGTTACTGTATAGGTTGTTCTATATGGATGTTTGTTTCCAGAAACTGCTTGCTGTATAAGAGATCACTGTGTATGGAGCAGCCTTCCCCATCCTAAGTGCCTCTAAAAGTGTTGTGGCCATGTTCTGGAAGAGTTTATACCTGATGTTTTGCCAGCATCTGTGGCTGGCATCTTCAGAGCATTCCATCATCCAGCACTGTCTGAACTGTTTGACCTCAACAGCAGCGCACAAATAGCAGAGTGCAGAAGCACAACCCAGTGTGCAGTATTTGGCAACCAGGCACTGACCAACCTGAAATAAGGCACAGACAAGGCTGTCTTCTTCCCAAGTCCTTGAAGGCTTTTATTTTCCTAGTTGCAATATGTACAACAAAAGCTCTGACATATACTATCTGTTAAATGTACAACCCACATTACCCAAACTCACCAAACCAACGTCTGGTCCAAAACACACCACATAATTAATCCAGTTTGAGACCACTTTAACTGCCCTGGCTCACTGCTAGGCAATCCTGGGAACTGTAGTTTATTGTGGCACCAGAGCTCTCTGACAGAGAAGGCTAAATGTCTCACAAAACTACAGTTCCCAGGATTCCCTAGCATTGAGCCAGGGAGGTTAAAGCAGTCTCAATCTGGATTATTTCTGCATTATGTTTTGGACCTTGGACTACAGTTCACATCAGTCCCAGTCAACATGTTCATTATTCAAAGCTGGTGGGAGTATCTAAAGGGCAATTGTTGGGAAAGGCTGCTACAGAGGTTGCTAGTAGTTCATTAGTATTGTGGATTTTAAAACACAAGTTTAATTAATTTGTTTCTTATTTACTTTTCAATAGCACATTTACATGATATTAATTCATTTCTCAACGATGCCATGAATACTTTGGTAATGAGGCCCCAAACTGTGGATGAAATAACAGAAGATAATTTGAAATATAAAAATCTAAAAGAAAAAAAAGAAGAGGTAATATTTTCCCTTGTATCACAAACTATACTGTTCTGCCCCATGTTTCATCTGGAAATCTGGCTTTTCTCCTCTTGTTTTTTCCACACATGAGGCAGTGGCAGTAGTTCACATTATGAGTCAGTCTTGATCAGGACACAAGTGCTGAGAGTGACTGGCTTTGTTACATGCCTTACATACATGCTGGTTTTACCCTTGACTTATCTATGGGTTATATCAAAATCCATAATTTTTCTCCAAAACCTGTCCTCAATGAATATATGAGGTCGATTTATAGTCGAGTACAATCAGACCTTCTTATTATACACAGATTTCTTATACATGGATTCAAGGATCCACGGTTTGAAAATGTTCAAAAAAAGTATAAATTTCAAATATCAAACCTTGATTTTCCATTTTTTATAAGGGATACCATTTTGCTATGCCATTATATTTAATGGGACTTGAGCATCCACAGATTTTGTTATCCACGGGGATCTTAGAACCAAACCCCAGTGTATAACAAGGGTCCACTGTATATACAATATTTGGGGTCTGTTAATTACTAAAAGGCTCCATTTCTACATTTCTGGCTGACACACCATGCTCATCAGTGCTGAAAATTCTGAGGTTATAGTGTTATAGTGATGCTTTTAAATATTAGTTAACCTTTTATATTTTTTGTATCAAATTGTGAAAACAAAAACGGAAATCTATTTGGGTTTTGTCAAAAAGAATATACTTTTACGTACATTTCAGAAAAGATTTGACATGGACTAATCTTTCAAACTGCCTGCTTTCTTCAAATAAGTTTAATTAAACAAATAGACTGTAAATGATTATACTTTCAATAAAAATATTTTTCTTTTGAAAGCAAGAAGATGTTCTTTATAGGTATATAACGAAATACAGTGGGACCTTGTTATCCGCTGGGGTTTGGTTCCAGGATCCCCCGTGGATAACAAAATCTGTGGATGCTCAAGCCCCATTAAATATCGGTCCCAGACTATGGAATGGCCTTTCCTGAATAGACGCCCAGTCACCAAAGAGAGAAAGTAATGGATCGACCCCATTTGCTGTTTGCTTGTCTATTGTTGTATTGTTGTTTGTTTGTTTGTTTTTATCTATTTAAATTATTTAAATTGTTATTTATTTTTTAACATATTTTAAAGTGTAAAATGTTTAATTCAATTTTAAGGGAGAGAGGGTTGGGGGATATGATTTGTATAATTTTTAATGCTGTAAGCCGATTGCTTGAGTGCAGATGGAGTGGGATATAATTATTATTATTATTATTATTATTATTATTATTATTATTATTAAATATAATGTCAGAGCAAAATGGTGTCCCTTATATAAATAGAAAATCAAGGTTTTCTATTTCAAATTTATACTTTTTTGGAATATTTTCAAGCCGTGGATGCTTGAATCCATTGATAAAAAATCTGTGGATAAGGATAAGACTGTATGTATCTTGATAAATGCTGTGTTTAATGATATAAACCAAGATCTTGCATTTCTTTGACAGTTTTGCTTATATAATATCTTTGTATAGGTCTTTTCTCTCTTTCAAGAAGCAGATAGTAAAAACAAACTTTTGCGGACTGTAGCTGGTGGAGGTATTGAAACAATCAGCACTCTAAGAGCTACATGGGATAAATTTGAATTAATGATGGAAAGTCATCACCTTATGGTTAAAGAACAGGTAATTTGGTGTAAATTACAAATAGCTTTCACTCTAGACTCTGCCCTTTTAAAAAAAAATTCCATGAACAACAACTTAGGGGCTCAACAGACCTCCCCTAAGGGGCTGTTCCATGCAGCCCCTTTCCTTGCTGGATTGAGGCCACAACAACTGCACACCAAAAGTGGTTCCTTTTCACGCTGCGGAAAGGGCGTTCTAGCTGCCATGGTGGTGGCTTTTCAGTGCTCTTTTGCAGCAGTGTGTTTAAATGCTGCACCAATGGGGTAAAATACATATTTTCAGCACTTCCTTATTGCACTCATATTTTAAAATATCCACTTCATAAATGTGGAGAAAGTGGTCATGGTCTCCAAAAGCATCATAGCAGCTTGTGAAAAACAGCCACAATATTTAGTCACATCATTTCTTATTTTGTTTTCTGTCTTCTTTTTATTATTTGTGATATGCTAATCTAACTCCTGTGGAAGTCAGGAAAATAAAAACATGAAATTGCTTAAATTCTGTGGTCTCTATGCAGCTACATTGCTCACTGAAGATCCTAGGGTATAGTTTGATAAATGTAAGGTCTGCTTGAAAAGCTATGGGATCCCTAGTGTGCATTCCCACCTAGCTGGCAAAGAGATGGAAAGAAAAGAGATCTGTGTCTGCTCCAGCACTGAAGAACTAGATATGAGTGTCATTGCTACTGTGCATCACCCCCTGGAGTCCCTTTGTATGCACAGGTTTTCTGCAACTTCTACAACTAGGGTGCTAGAATCCGACAGCCTTTAACTTTGAAAACTGAAGCCTACATGACAATATCATATATTTGGATGATAAATACTAATTAATATGTGTTATACTAAGTGTACTAAGTGTATACTGGTATGTATCTGATAACATATCTATAATTTCATAGAATCTGTTTATATTTATAATAAGTTGCTAAAGAAAAGTAATGATTAACAAAGATACATTATTTGCACTTTAGATTGAAGTGATGAAAGGTAATGTGATGTCACGTTTAAATGCCTACTTTCAAGAACTAGAGAAATTTAAAGCTCGCTGGGACCAGTTAAAACCTAATGATGATATCATTGAAAGTGGACATCATGATCTGCTGCAGAAAAGTGCTGAAACCATAAAGGAAAAGAAAATTGAGTTTGATGAACTTGAAGATACCAAACAAAAATTAAGGTATGTTTGTTTTGGGTGGTATATGTGTACATATTAGTATACATACTAATTGGTATATATAGGAGAGGAATGTGTGGCCCACAGGAACTTTTTTGAGGCTCCCAGGGCCTTCAGTACCCCCAGTAAAAAAATTAAAAAGACATGGGGAAATTTCACCACATTTTGATAATTTCTGGGCCATTTTAGGCCAAGGAGAGGACTTTTTTTTCAAGAGGAAAGGACCTCTGCCTCCTAAGGAGTCATGGGAGGCAAACTAGCAAAATTTGGTGTGCTGGGCCTGTGGTGTTTCTGAGGGGCCATTGGAGTACTGTCACCCAACAGTTTTTCACCCCCATACTGTAGGATGGCTTTTTGAAAACAAATGAAACAATAACCCCAATAAAGAACAGTTTTCTGACTTGTTCACTTTTGTGTTTCATTAAAGTAAGGCATGACAAGCATCCCTTTTGAGCTTTTAATTATTAAAAAGAAATAGTTAGATTTGGCTCCTGTTTTTTTATCAAGTCATAGTAACCACATTGCTAAAACCTTGAATTGTTCCATGATCAAGAACTTAAACGTATTTAAAAATATCTAGTTACCGTAGCCACCAATTGTTTGGAGTGGACCTCATAATGTAGTCTTGTTGAACCTGTGTGGATTATTCAGTGGCTGGACTGGAGACTCAATACACTAGGGCTGCCTCCACACTGCAGAAATAATCTGGTTTGACACCACTTCAACTGCCATGGCTCAGTGCTAAGAAATTCTGGGAACTGTAATTTGTTGTGGTATCAGAGCTCTCTGACAGAGAAGGCAAAATGTTTCACAAAACTGCAGTTCCTAGAATTCCACAGCACTGAGCCAGGGTAGTTAAAGTGGTGTCAGACTGGATTATTTCTGTAGTGCGGATGCAGCCTAAGTGAACAATGTAATGTAAATTGTTACCTGGCATGCAATTTGAACGTTCCTGTGCTCTTTTCCCTCAGAAATGACTGCAGCCATTTTGACTTAGAGGAGCCTGATTTCTCTTTAGCCAGCGAAATTCGCAGAGACATTGATTCTTGTTCAGTAGTCTGGGCACTATATGAAGAATTTTATGAAGGTTTTCAAGAAAAAGCCAATGAAGACTGGATTACATTTAGGTCTGCCTTTATTTCCAAACTGTTGTTTATACCTCTTCATTTTAACAGTATTTAACCTAGAGTAAGCTATTTTTAAATATGTAATCTACACAGGAGTAAGACATACCTCTTTGAAGAATTCCTGTTGAACTGGCATGATAAATTAAGGAAGATAGAGGAACATACAATTATGACTGTGAAGCTGCAAAAAGAAGTTGACAAATACAAGGTAAAATGAAGAAAGAGAAATAAAGCAAGTAGAAGTATTAGGAAATACTTCAGAACAGAGAATGTGTCTCATTTTAGGAACATCTAGAGCTCAGAGTCTACCATAGGCTCTAGAACCTTGTGCAAGAAAGGATTACTGGAGATAGGCCAGTAGTTATCCAGTATAGTGGGATTTGGGGAGGATTATTTTTTCCAGTTATGAGCTCACCACAGCCTCTTTTAGCCAGTCTAGAATCCAGCCTTTTTGCAGTGAGGCATTCACCACTCCTCTTACCCATTCAGTCTGTCTCCCTTTGGCTGCTTTTATGAACTAGGAAGGGCACAGTTCCAACACCCATTTGGTGGCTGTTACCAGTACAACTATCCACTAAGATACACCCCTATAACCATTCTCATATTGCTCGTGTGGTACTGAGGATGAAATAGGTATGATGGACCTGATGATATTTGAGTTCATGACTGAAATGAGACATTACTAGGTAATTAGGTAGTTTTATCTTTACATTTAGTTTTTCCCCAATCAAAATTGTATCTGTTATTTTACTTCTATTGTGGCTTCAGTATGTAACTCTTCAGATTGTTGTAAATCACAATATTTATCTCTCATCAACCCCCATGCTGCATTGCTTCAAAGTGAAGCAAAATACACCTCTCATAACAAGAGAAAACATGTTAAATTACATATTGCTAGTCCTCTTTAACAAAGTGAGGAGAGTGAATTATCAAGGGTGGAGTCCTATGGCACACTTTTCTGGAAGTGAGTGCCTCTGAGTATGTTGGGGCTTGGGTTGTTCCGTTACCACAAAAAATTCTACTCTTAGGTTATTATAATCTTAAAACAAGATAGATATAAATATGTTTTTTTTTCTGCCACAGATGACACTTCCTATTTTGAAATATGTTAGAGGAGAACATCTGTCACCAGATCACTGGTTGGACCTCTTTCGCATTCTTGGTCTTCCTAGAGGTACTAGTCTAGAGAGCCTAGTATTTGGAGACCTCCTAAAAGTAGCAGATATCATTGTGGAAAAAGCAGCAGAACTTAAGGTATGGATCATATTTTAAACACATACTATGAGCCAGAAAATTATTTGGACCATTTATGCACTTGGATTATGAGATTTTTTTATGGAGCTATTTTAGAACACATGAATAAATGACTTGCTAAAATGATCTGTGTTGAATAAGATCTGAAAACCTTATTCTAGGGATGGCATGAAGAGCAATCCACCAGTAATGGGTTACAGCCAATGTGCCAACCAGTGATTCAGGAATCAAAATGCTTTTTCATAGAATCATAGAGTTGGAAGAGACCATAAGGGCCATCCAGTAAATTACAATCAAAGCATCCCTGACAGATGGCCATCCAGCCTCTGTTTAAAGATCTCCAATGAAGGAGACTCCACTACTTTCTGAGGAAGTGTGTTCCACTGTCGAACAGCCCTTACTGTCAGAAAGTTCCTCCTGACGTTGAGGTGGAATCTCTTCGAAGCTTGCATTCATTGTTCAGTGTTCTAGTCTCTGGAGCAGCAGAAAAAAAGCTTGCTCCATCCTCAATGTAGCACCCCTTCAAATACTAAAACAGGGCTATCATATCACCCCTTAAACATCTCTTCTCCAGGCTAAACATACCCAGCTCCCTAAGTCTTTCCTTATAAGGCATGGTTTCAAGACCCTTTTGGGGTATGTTTGTTAAGAGTCCTTCCCTATCCAGTAAGTTTTTTGTTGAAATGAAGTAGAGAATCTGCTCCAGGTTTTGGTCTGAACTTTAAATGAGCTATCTAAGGTGTTGATCCTATCCCCCAAATAGGTTGAGACTCCTGGATAGCTCCTTTACATTTCTAAATAAAACCTGGAGATGAACCATCACTACTGAAATGAAGACACTGGTTGCCACCAGATATTAAATAATATTCCACTGAGGGGAATATGCTTCCACTTTAGCCAAACAATTCAAACTTTTAATTTTTTTTTCAACTTGGTAAATTAGTTTGTGGAATTAGCTGTTTAGTTGAAAAAGTGTCCTAAAAATTAGTACTCATGTATTGCAATGTATGATTAATTTGATAGCTTTTGATTTTAAAATGCCAGTGATTCTTTCTTTTGGTTTATCTATAGTAGAAATGAGAATCCCTAATTTTGCCTAAATAAAATGTAATTTATATTTGAAAAAAGGATCTGAACAGTCGGGCTCATGGTGAAGTTACCATCAGAGAAGCCTTACGTGAGCTTGAGCTCTGGGGAATTGGAGCCGTCTTCATGTTGACAGATTATGAAGATAGTCAGAACCGGATTATCAAATTGATCAAAGACTGGAAAGACATAGTCAACCAGGTTGGCGACAATCGCTGCCTCCTTCAGTCCCTAAAGGACTCTCCATATTACAAAGGGTTTCAGGATAAGGTTTCTGTCTGGGAGAGGAAACTTGCTGAGCTGGATGAGTATCTTCAGAACTTAAACCAGATTCAGAGGAAGTGGGTCTATTTAGAACCCATTTTTGGTCGTGGAGCTTTACCTAAAGAGCAATCACGCTTCAACAGAGTAGATGAAGACTTCAGGTCAGTTTTAATTTACTTTTCAACTAACTATCTCAGGTTATCAATAAGCATGGAAATGGCATAAAAGGGCAATCAATATACCAGCTGCCATAATGAGAGGTATTTCCTTTCCTTATCTATGCAGAACAGTTGAAGGGGCTGAACCCTCAGCTTTAACTGCTGTTATTGCTTGGACTCTAGAGCTAACACAGATGCTAAGCTTGGTTGTCCTCCGTCTGTTATTTTTGTATGACTTGACCTGTTAGCTTATTAATCCCCTATTTGTGTGAGGCATAGAGACCATGAAGAAGAACACGTTGCATATCTATAACTGGTTCTTTGAGTGGTTAGCCGTGTCCTCACACAACCTACTCTCCTACCCTCTTTTCAGGTTGATTGTTGCATTCTTGGAGGACCATGGAATTCAGGAGGGAGTAGCTTTGGCGGACTTCCACGAAGTCTACTCAGATCTAGAACATTCTAGCAGACACTCTATGCAGTTGTAAAACCCATTTGCGTTAGAACACAAATGACCACTGGAAGAATCACAGTTAGGATAAGCAGCCTGTTCTTTTATTCTAGCCTTGCCCAATGTAGTACTTCCAATGTGGGCTGGATATCACTCCAACAACGCCACTGACAATTTAGTCTGGGAACAATGGGGACTGTAGTACAGTACATTTGGAGTGTATCTGATTAGGAGGAAGGAGCATCAACAATCTAAGATATGTGGATGACACCATACTACTAGAGGAAAACATCATGGACTTGGAGCAATTACTAAGGAAGGTCAAGGAAGAAAGTGTAAAGGCAGGCTTGCTGCTAAACATAAAGAAGACAAAAATAATGACCATGGAGGATCTACATGGCTTGGGTCCAACCTATTTAAGGGATCATCTACTTCCATACAATCCATCCCACATACTCTGGTCCTCTGGGAGGAATTTATTGCAGCCTTAAAGACCAGATTAACTGCAACCTCCCAGAGGACCTTTTCTGCAATTACTCCCAGGCTATGGAACGACCTGCCGGATGAGATCAAATTACCAACTTAGACATTTAGAAATTACCAGCTTCAAAAAAGCTGTCAAGATAGATCTCTTCCGGCAGGCTTTTCCCAAATAAATTCCCTGGCCACAGATTGATTACCCCCTCACACCATGTATTTACTATCACCCTGCTTATGTTATCTTTATTATAAATTGATTTTTAAACTCTTTTAATTGTAATATATTTAATTCTTTTTTAAGGAAGGTATTATAATTTTATGTATTATATTGTATGTGGACATTTTAGTGTGAGCCGCTCTGATTGTCTTGTTACAGAAGAGTGGGATATAAATAAAAGTTTTATTTATTTATTTACATAAATTCAAGGTAGACAATGAGGAAATCGAAATAGTTAAAGATTTCCCATACTTTGTTTCAAACACTGATCAGAACGGAGACTGCAGTCAAGAAATAATAATAACACTAGGAATGGGAAGGGCAGCTATGAAAGAATGAATTGGACGATTCTAACTTTAAAGATATAAAACTTAGCACTAAGGTTAGAATTGTTCGATCCATTGATTTCCCTATCACCATTACCGGATGTGGGAGCTGGACAGTGAAGAAAGCAGATAAAAAGAAAATCAACTCATCTGAGATATAGTGCTGGAGAAGAGTACTGAGAATACTGTAGACGGTCAAAAAGAGAGACAAATGGGTCCTTGAACAGATGAAGCCTGAGCTGTCCCTGTTCAGGGGTTGTACAAAATGGCAGAAAGGGGTGGCGAGACACCGCCCCTTTCTGTCCTGGATGGAGACCGCACAAACCAAATGGTGCAGCCTCCAGGAGGCCTAAAAAGAACCAGCTCCTGGTGGATTCCTTTTAGGCTGCGTGCAAGGTGCCATTGGTGCGCTTATGCGTGAAGATGACATCGGCACGGGTGCTGTTTGGGCGCTGCACCACATGGATGTCATCATCGTGCACCCCCTGTGGATGGGGGTGCAGCAAGATGGTGCATGGGTGCCGATAGTAGGGCTAGGCGCATGTGGATGCCCAGCCCTACCTGGCCCTAATTTTGGCCCCAGGCCGGCGCAAAGCACCAATCTGTACTGGGCCTGATATGATTAAATTGAAGCTGCTGTGCTCTGGCCACTTTGTGAGAAAGCATGACTTGTTTGAAAAGACAACAATGCTAGAAAAGGTAGAGTATAGTAGAAAGAGAGGCAGACTTCACTCCAGATGGATTGACTCAATTAGGGAGGTCATGGGCCTACATCGCCAAGATTTGAGGAGAGATGTGGAGGATGTGTGTGTGTGTGTTGGAGATGTCTTATCCACAGGGTTGTCATGAGTTGAGGTTGACTCGAAGGTAGCCAACAACAACAGCAGCAGCCAGATAAATATAAAAATTATATTTTTATGTAAAAAAATAAAAAAATAAAATAAAAATGTGAATGACCAGATAAATATCTAAATAATCATGAAGATGGAATAAAATAATATTTTACTCCATCTTCATGATTATTTAGATACTTATCTGGCCTTTCATATTTAGGCTAAAGAATACATGTTGGTATTTTGTCACACCTTGCTGTTTCTTTTCAAAGATCAATATTGGCTGACATCAAGCAAGACAACCGCATAACATCATTGATTGCTCGAGCAGGAATAAGAAATGCCTTGATCACTATTCTTGACCAGCTTCAGAGGTGTCAGAAATCGTTAAATGAATTCTTGGAGGTAAATTTTTAATCATTCTCTCTAATGGTGAACTCAACAGTTGAGAGTTGACAGAAAGTGAGATATCTCTGTGTCTTGAGGTTTACAGAAGAATCTAGAGAAAAATCAGCCAACTCAAGAGGGCAAGTCTCTTCCTCTCTTAAAAATAGTCCCGTGAAGATCAAGCATACTCAGTCACAATGAAATTTGCTTTGTTGGTTAGCAAAACAAAAACTGAAATGGAATAGCCTTGTGGAGAAAGTCATGGCTGGCTTGATTTATGAATAAGAGTACTAAGAGGAGATGAGAATATAGTGCAACATGTTACATTACATATTTCCTGTGTGGTTGTTTACCAAGACATATCCTTATTTTCTGGTACCTGTCCCTGCTAAAACAGGTTGATCTTTTACAGACAGTAGCCTAAATCATATTGTTATTCCTGACTACAGTAAATCCACTGCATCAACAAGATTTACTTATCTGTTGACTCAACATTCAGCAGTTGGTTGAATTTGTCTCCTCCAGTTGGGGGTAACCAACAGGATCCTAGCCTCTGTGTATTTAAGTGTGGTTTAAAGTAGAGATGGGCATCTGTGGCCTTGTTGGACTGCAACTCCCAGCATATGTAGCCAGCATAGCCTGTGGTGAAGCATGTGTTAAGGGCAGTCCAACAACATCTAGTAGACCACAGTTGTTCATCCATTATTTAGTATTATATGCACATCTGCACTCTAGTTTCTTTAAATCTGGAAGCATCTGTTTCTAATCTCAAAATACACCAGAGAAGAAAGAGGGGTATGTATTTGAATTTGTGGTGTACATAAGTTTCAGCACACAATGTTATAATGTAGTTCAGTATCAGTTGTCAACTATTTAATTTGCACCTATGCTGATTTTTCAGGAGAAGCAAGAGCACTATGTTCAGTATTATTCAATATATATAGGATTGTAGCTGTGATTACTTACTCTTGAAAGAAAATCCATCTTCTGTTTTTACAAAAAACCAAAACAAAACAAAACAAAAAAACAAACTAAAACAACAACACCAAAGCCCATCTATATGAATACTTAGTTTTTAGTAAACATGTACCCATTTTAGGTAGGCTGAAGGAGCAATCCACTACACATATATTGTATATGGACTGGGGTAGGGAGGTGCAGGGAGTATTTTTTTATGTGAGAATATGGATGTTCAATGTGAAATTGATGGCTTTCATGGCCGGCATCCATAGTTTTCTGTGGGTATTTTAGGCTGTGTTGGTGCATTGTGGAAGTATTTATTCCTGATGTTTCACCTGCATCTGTGGCTGGCATTTTCAAAGGATTATGGCATGGAAATGTGTGGAGTAAATATATGAATGTTGCAAGGAAATTGTGAAATGCTGTTCTGCAGTATGTTAGCACTTTCTAAAAATTAATGTAGTGTCTTAGAAATGCAGAGTGAATTATGTATTTTTTAAACAGGAAAAACGTTCTGCATTCCCTCGATTCTATTTCATTGGGGATGATGATCTTCTGGAAATTTTGGGACAGTCCACAAATCCATTAGTTATTCAGTCTCACTTGAAGAAACTTTTTGCGGGTAAGCTATAAATTCTTTCATTGGTGCACCTGCGCTTCAGTTTTTGTAGTTCTTTCTTCTCATTCCATATAGGAATTAAGAATTTTGCCCACTCCTTGGAGGACTAGAAACTTGGGTATTTCTTAAATTTTCTCTTCATAGTTTAGATGTGAACTAAAAAAAAAAGAGTACGAAAAAAATATATCTTAAAATAAATGGATTCATTTTGATATTTTTCAGGAACTTGGGAAATATTTTTAATATGTTGATTCTTTAAAAACATGTACATACCCATTCAGTTAATTAATTAATTAATTAATTTCATTTATATCCAAACCTTTCCCCAGGAAAATACCTTTAATGTTTTTGTGTATGTGGACAATTATGTGAACAGTTCTGAGCCACATTCTCAGTAGTTCTCTCAAGGATTTAAGACTTGCCAGGTCAGGTAGTTTGCTTGTATGCTATTTTATACGGAGATGCAGAACCAGTTCACATTTTTAAAAATCGAAGTATCTTCAGCCTTTGTGATGTGGTGATGGGGCATCCATAATAGTTTTACCACACTGTTATAGAAATTAAGTAATCTGTCACAGATATATTGCTTTAGTTTAGATTATGTTTATCAACTGTGTTTCATCATACAAAACTGAATGTTGTAGTGAAAAGACTTTGTAATAGTATGATGATGCAATATAAACTATACTTAATAGGAAATGATATTATCAATTAACAGGAATCCACAGTGTGAGCTTTGATGAAGATTTTAAACACATAATTGCAATGAAATCTTTAGAAGGTGAAGTTGTACCTTTTAAAAATAAAATCCTTCTATCCAATGATGTTGAGGTAAGAAAATAAACTCCATCAAAATCATCAAAACATCAAACATCAAAATCTAGGGAAAATGAATATTCTATATGGTTTCTGGTATTTCCTATTATATTCTTTGCTAGGTTTGGCTTAACAAACTGTCATTTGAAATGAAGGAGACATTGAAACAACTACTGATGGACTGTGTAACTGCTGGGAAAAGATCACAGGGGTCAATTGATCCATCACTTTTTCCTTCTCAGGTAAGATTTCTTTCTGTGTTTGCTAGATAATAGTTATTAAAATGGTGAAAAGCAAATCTATATTTGAAGGAATAGCTGATCAGAAAAGGAATAACCTTTGTGTGCACTATGTATTAAAGTTAATGGGCTGACCAGACTAAGTGTAGATTTTTTGAAATAAATGGGCATATTATTTTATCTATTAAAATATTGATATTATTCTGCCTTATATCACATTCTGTCAGGAGAGAATGCAGAGAAGGCCTATTCCCACCTCTCAGATTGCATTGCTCCCACTGATACGATACAAAGGAGGGTCTCTCACATAGAACCTAGCCCTTGTCCAACTGTATATTGGATAGATAGTCCTTCAGGTCAGGGACATCACTAGGGGTGTGTGGGCTGGGCCAAGTGACACCTTAAGGGGAGTGGGTGACACCACTTCTCCTGAAACATCTACCTTTGGGGAGAAAGGCATTGTGGTTTTTGTCTGCATCCACTTAAAACACTGGAGCTCAGTGCAGGGACGTAGTAGGATTTTAGGAAAGGGGGGGGGGTGTCCAGACTAAATGCCACCATTATAATGGGGCTTGGGCGCGGCAGTGCAGCAGCACACACCATTCATTTTTCTAATGGAAGGTGGGGTCCGGACCCAGTGGGAAGAGAAAGGACAGGCTTTTTTTTAAAAAAAACCTTAAACTTAAAATTTTTAATTTCTAAAATTCTTTCTACTCTCTTTTTTTAAAAAAAAAATATCACTTTTGCCTGATTTTCACTTTTAACACATGCACATATAAATATATTTAGGCTGTGCATATTATATTGTAATTTAAAGGTATACTTTTAATTTTGCTAGTTGTTTATGTCAACCAGAAAAAAGTTTCTTCAGGTGGGAAGTCACAGCATTAGTTAGACTTGGTGATATTTAAGTGGAGTGTTGATGTTAACCTGGCCTGTTTGGTTTGACCTCTATCATAGGCTGGGAACCTTGGTTTGCAGAAGCTGATGAAGGTGACCTCAGACAGCACCTAGAATTAGGTGACAAGTATAAGGACCTCAGTCCCTCAGTCTAAGAGATAGGGGTGTGTAACCACACCTGTTTAAAAATGTCAGGAGGAAGAATCAGCACTGTGTGGCCATGTATTGCTTGCCCCTAAGTATTCTTAAATCAGGCAGGAGTCATAAGAAAATGAATCTGCCTTATAAGCATTTAGATTCTCTTTAGCTTTGAATACTCAAATAGTCTTGACGTTTCATATCCATACAGATTATATCACTTATTTGATAGAACTGGGGACAGCTACTTGTTCAGCTATTTGTACTTTGCAATGTTTCAGCAGATTTATAATTTTGCTAAAGTGAATATCTCTGTCTGTCTCTCTGTCTATCCATCTATCAATCTATCTCTATCTGCGTTATATAATCTGTTTAAATAGCCCTCTTTGAATATATCCAAGTGAATAAACATGTTCTTGTATGAATACAATTTTTCCAATAGATTATTTGTTTAGCTGAACAAATCCAGTTCACAGAAGATGTTGAATGTGCAATCAAAGAATGCAATTTGCAACAAACAGAATTAGAACTAATGGCTAAATTGGAGCATTATACAAGCATAGAAACTAATACAGAAGATCCAGGTAATGCAGGTATGGAAAAGGATAAGTCCAGTTTTCAAACTGATTGGAGAGTTTATATACCTGAAGCACACCTGGCTATTACTAATTAGTAATTTTATCCTGAAATTTAGCCCGAAAACCCCACAAAAACTATAGTAATTTTATTATCTTAATTTACATTGCAATAAATCTGATTACTGTGATTTGTTAAGCCTCTACCTGTTTTGATTAAATAATAATAATAATAATAATAATAATAATAATAATAATAATAGTAATATTTATACCCCGCTCTTCAGCCAAAGCTATCAGAGCGGCTTACAATTTGTAAATTAGACATTTCCCTGCCCTCAGGCTTACAATCTAAAAAAGACAAGACACAAAAGGAGAAGGGAATGGCAGCAGGGAAGGGGAAAAGTCCAGGAAATGAGGCCTGTTGAGGCTAGCCTGCCTCTCTCTCCCTCAAGATGGTGATGAAGGGAGAGCTTTTCTTCTTCCAGGATGGCTTGTTGTATACTTGTAATTGTGGTGGCTTAATGGTTAAGACACTGACTCTGATGATCGCAAGGTCGGCAGATTGGCAGTTTGAGACCCAAGCACCACGTGATGGAGTGAGCTCCCACCACTAGTTCCAGCTTTCTGCCAACTGAGCATTTTGAAAGCATGTAAAGGTGCAAGTAGATAAATAGGTACTAGTTTGGTGGGAAGGTAACAGTGTTCTGTGCAGTCATGCTAACCACATGACCACAGTTATTTTTGACAATGCTGACTTTCTTGGCTTAGTAACAGAAATGAGCACCACCCCCTACAGTTGGACACAACTAGACAATCTTGTCAAAGGGGAAACCTTTACCCTTATCTTTACCTTTTAAAATGTGTATCATTTGCTCTACCTGGTCATTCAAAACAAGAGGTATTGCACTATTGACTTTTTATTTTAAGAGTGCAAGTACCACTGAATGTGGTAAGTGTAAAATTCTTACATCATCTAGTGAAGAGGGTGTGAATTGGTAGTAGTGGCCTGTGGACAGTAGGATTGGCAGTGGTAGGAATACTTAGGATGGCAAGCAGGTATGGGAGGTAGTGGTCTACTGATATGTGAGAGGCTTTGGAAGGGTATGCAGTGAGATGTGGGAAGTGTTGCAAATATACCTGTGCTTAAAGTTCTCTTTGAAATAATTTTATTTTTTCCTCAGAATCTGGAATCCTTGAGCTGAAGCTTAAAGCTCTTATTCTTGATGTTATTCATAACATTGATATTGTACGGAAACTAAATGAAGCTCAGATCAACAGTGTTGATGACTGGGTTTGGAAGAAACAACTCAGATTTTATCTTAAAGATAAAAAATGTTACATTCAGATGGTAGATGCTGAACTGCAGTACACGTATGAATATCAGGTAGTGTTTTCACATTTTTATGGCAAAGTTGTGGCATTGTTGTTAAAGCGACTTTGACTCTTTATCCATGTGAAGGCCCTGATTAGAATTGTTCCTTTCCCACTATGTCAGATGTTCACAGAAGAAGGTCACCTCTCACTAGCACTAATAAGAGTCTTCCTCATATTGTAAATAACAGGCATGATATGTGTATGTGCTTGTAGAGTGAATCTGGCATATGCATGATTCTAACTGTGTGCTGTCTTAAACTTTTGAATGAAAGACATGGCTTTCACTTTCAGGTATTTATTCTGGATAGGCTGCCACCCTCAATCTCTGTTAGGACTCTGACAGTAAGGTTGGGCACTGCCAGAGGTTTGTTTATGATCTTTTCTCCCTCTTCCTGTGAGACTGGAAGAACTGCTGATGGTAACACACAGCTTCAGTTGCACAGAGCCTCCCCCCCCAAGTGTACCATGAGCAGCTTAGGACACAGATGAGGATTCTAAGCTTATTGACACAGTTGTGGTCCCCTAACCTGATAACCTGTAGAAGATTGAAGATTCTTTGCCTTATACCTGTTGATCTGAATCTGTTTGGATTTTCCAACCAGTTGCCATGTTGGTCACCTAAACGCAGTGGTTAAATGCCTGTACTGCAGCCACTCAAAACCATAAGGTTGCAAGTTCAATACTAGCCAGGGCTCAAGCTCGACTCAGGCTTGCATCCGTCCGAAGTCGCTAAAATGAGTACCCAGCTTGTTGGGGGCAATTAGCTTATAGTTATAAACCGCTTAGAGACTGCTTAGTTCAGCATGAAGCAGTATATCAATGAAGCTGCTATTGCTAAGCTCCTATCATTACAAAACCCAGCCTTATACAATTGTCAGATCAGCGTCAGAATTCCCCTTAAGCATACATTTTTGTTCAAGCAAGCTTCATTGGAGGATGGAGGTTTGTTTAGATTATTTTTAACTTTGTATTTTTAAAATTTTGTAGGATGTATTTTTTTTAAAAAAACTTTTTACTGTTTTAATTGGATTATTTTAATTTTTTTTAAAGTGTTGTTTTAATGTATATGTGTGTGTGTGTGTGTGTGTGTGTGTGTGTGTGTGTGTGTGTGTTGTGAGCTGCCTTGGGTCCCAACCTGGGAGAAAGATGGGATAAAAATAAATAAATACTGTAAAGATACCTAAGCTAAGATTTATTCTAGTAACACAAAACATAGATATTTAAATGTGCTGACCTTGGTACAGCTAACATACACCTTGAAGGCACATTCTTATAACAAGCTTATACTTCTATTAGAATTATATAGAAAAGTGTTAACTCCCCTCTCAATAACAACCTTAATCAAGAAAAGATTATCTTACATATGTAAGAGTTTGGGTTATCAGCAGTTGCTTGGTGGCAGCAGCAGAGTTAGACCAGTTTGCTGGAAGCAGTATCTGGTGCTTTGCTGCTGAAATGGCTTCTATACAGTCTGCAGCTTTGATTTAGCCAATAAGCCAGGACATTTCATTCTTCCTCCAGTTATCTCATCCACTCAGAATAAACCATGCTATCTTAAAGGTGTGAATCAATGCACCTCTGAAAAGGGTCAGGCTAGTGTGGTCTTCCTCTCTTGCATACACTTGAGGAAGCATGTATTAAGCCAGTGACTTTATACTCTCTGACTTGTTATTATGTAAGGAGCTGGTTATTTACTTTCACCTTATCTTGACTTATACTTAAGCTGGCTGCCTGCCTGGAGCTTATTATTTTTAGTATTTGTTATTGCTATGTGCCTTCAAACCATTTGCAACTTATGGTGACAGGGTTTTCTTGGCAAGTTTCTTCAGAAGGGATTTGCCAGGGCCATCCTCTGAGTTGGAGAGAGTGTGACTTGCTCAAGGTCACCCAGTGGGTTTCATGACCAAGCCGGGATTCTAACCCTTGTCTCCACTCGAATCACTATGCCACACTGGCTCACATTTTTAAAGAGTTTTGTTTGTCTCATTTAAGCTCTTGACACTATAATAAATGTGTATTAGATAGTAATATATTATTTTAATTTATTACTAATACACATTCACTATAGTATCAAGAACGTAAATGACACAAACAAAACTCTAAAAAAATCCAGCCTAGTCTGTTACATTATATTCTAAATATGACTTTGAATATGGTATAATATTGAGAGGATATCATACACATGGAGCACCTCCCCTAGTTACAACAAAACAAATCTGAGAACTGCAAAATAGTTTTTAAGCTGTTCCATGGCAGATATGCTGTGAATCAGAAACTTCTCCAACCATGCTTCTGCCAGAATTTGATGTAGCAGTAGCAATAGCAAGTACTGTACATTTCTATCGCTTATCAGTGCGCTTAAGCACTTCCTAAGCACATGGTGGTGAACCTATGGCATACGCGCCCTTTGTCACACAAAGCCATTTCTGAGGGCAGCCGGAAAGATGGGGCATTGGGGGAAAGAGTAGGAACAGGTGCATGCCTGTTCCTCCTCTTCTCCCACCCTCCCATGCCTTTAGTTGCCTCTCTGGAGACAGTTAAAGGTCCGGGAGGGTGTGGGGAAGAGGAGGAACAGATGTGCCCCTGTTCCTCTTCTTTCCTCTCCCCTCCCAGGCCTTCAGCTATCTCCAGGGAAGTCCCGCCCCTGGAAATCCTATCCCCAGAAGTCCTGCCCCCCAGCACTGGGTAACACCAGATGCCAGGCTGAGTTGACCCTGAGCCCCTGGTTGGCATTGAACCCACAACCTTGTGGTTTGTGTGCGAGTGATGCAATACAGGCTTTTAATCTGTACTGCAGTAAAAACCAAATTGCCTTTCCAGTAGCATGTGTACACATACCTCAAGTTGCTGTTCTTGTACCTTTGCCTCTGAGAAGTCTAGAAGTTCCAAAACTTCTAACTTATGCAGGGGTCCCATTGGGCAAGTAATGTCTCTTGAGATTTTGATGAAGTGTTACTTTATGCTGCTTCTTTGCATTAACTCTGCCTTGCAATAAAGCAACTAATGTACTTATGTAATACAAAAAATATAATAGCAGGATGCCATTATCACAGGTAGCAAAAGGCAATGAAAGAAAAGATTAAATTCCTGTTGCATCATGCCATAGTCCTGCTCCACTTCAAATTCCTTTCTGCTGGTTATTTCCTAATTTTAAAAATCAGCCATGTATGTGCAGACTATGGTATTCCATGTGAAAAAAAAAAATAGAAAAGATATTTGCTTTGTTTTCATGGTTTATTTCTGCCTTCCTGAATTGTGTCACAAATCTACAGCTTTGCAAAAAAAGTTACACAAATAAGGACTTTGCACATTTCCATGGTTTCAAGCATATTTGATAGTTATGGATAACTATTAATTTGGAGTGTGACCATTTTATTACCTATGTTACATGCTAATAATTAGGTTGTAATATAACTTTAATCACATTGTCCTAAATAATGCTGTTTATATTTTATGTATTTAGGGTAATACTCCAAAGCTTGTTTACACTCCACTGACTGACAAATGTTACCTCACACTTACTCAAGCTATGAAGATGGGTCTTGGAGGAAATCCTTATGGTCCTGCTGGAACTGGGAAGACTGAATCTGTAAAGGCCCTAGGAGGACTGCTTGGAAGACAAGTTTTGGTTTTTAATTGTGATGAAGTGAGTAATGCATCTTATTAATATAGTTCATATTCTAGGTTTTAGCCTTTATGAAACCCTAAATGGCTTAGACTGAATAACATAAAGCTACTCAGCATTTGAGATAATCTTCAATAAAAACAAGCTTTCTGAGACTTGGCACTAAAATTGAAAATTCTTCCTGGACAAGTTTGCCAAGATCCCTCTCTGCACTATACAAACCCTGCCCTGTTCTCTCATTGTGATTTTTTAAAAAATTGTATGTGTCTTTTTAATTACTTTTTTCCTTTGCTTTTATCTAGTTGCTTTAATTTGCTTTCATACATTTTTTTACTTTCTATGTTTTTTTATCTCATTGCTCTTTCTCATGTTTTACTATTTTGTCTCCTTTTTAAATTTTATTAATTTATTTATACATTTTATTTTCTTCTGTTCTTTGCTGATTCCTTCGCAAGCCTCCTTGAAACCATTTTTGTGAAATACTGAGGTAAAAACATCCCAGATTAATAAAGTTTGAAAATGCATAATTATTCAATACCATTTTGGAGGAGTTCAGGTATTGTTCCAGCCTGTCTCACAAGTATGTCATGGTATTAACAGTGGGTTTTGAACTGATGTGTTGTCATCTTTCTTGCAATTTTAGATAACAATTATTGAAAATTTCCTATCTGAAGTAATAATCTTTACTTAATTTATAAGGGCATTGATGTGAAATCAATGGGGAGAATATTTGTTGGTTTGGTGAAATGCGGAGCCTGGGGTTGTTTCGATGAGTTTAATCGCTTGGAGGAAGCTGTACTCTCTGCTGTATCTATGCAAATCCAGACAATCCAGCATGCTCTAAAGAAACACCAACCTGTGTGTGAATTACTTGGAAAGGAGGTATATTTTAGCTTCTTTATAAGCATTCTCTTTTGCTTTCCCCTGTATTATAAGCTATAGCATACTTTACTGGTAGACAAGCTGTTTATTTTTGCATACTTTTCCTTTCCTCTTCATAAAGAATAAGTTACTTTTTTGACTTACATATGTTTTTGTAATACAAATCCCAGAATCTCCAAAGAAGCAATGCCACTGGATATGTCTTGTTTATGCCTTGTGTTCTGCCTGTGCTTTTGTGCTATGGGATAATCTGTCTGGGCTTTCTAAATTGGGGAATTGGCACTGGGATCTATCTACTCTCCCCCTCCCCCCTCTAATCTTTAAATGAATGCTCTTATGTATATTCTTAAGAATTCTTGTACTGCACAAGAAAAGAAAAATGTCAAGGGCCAAATGGTTGTTGTGTTAACAGAGAGTAGAACGAGACATCAGGAGGTGAGAAAAAAGGAGAAAGAGTAGAAGGCACAGTACAGGATTAAACAAAGAATTAAGGCAGAAGGATTTAAGAAACATTTGAAAATTACAAAAAATGAGAAAAATATGCTTGAGGAGTCTAGAATACAAGAGAAAAGCCACAATGCCACTTGGAGCCACCATGTTCAGAGATTTGGAGCAGGAAGGCAGGCTCTCTTACAAACTTTACATGCCTTCACAAAGACACATAGTGACACAGCAGTACAAATGCAGGACAGGGCTGAAAATACTCAGGTATGGATTGATTCATTCCTAGCAAAGAGAGATAGAGTAGATTTATGAAATGCTGAAATATCAGGGTAGGCATAAGGGAGTCTTAGAAATGTGAGGAGGTTGCCCTTTTGCAACTTGTGTTTCTTCAGTGCAGACTCAGTTGCCCCCTCTCACTATCAACACCAACTTAAATCAGCTGTCATTCTAAGGATTTTATTATCAATATGTTTTGTGTCAACACATCTTCAGAACAGGGCATACATTAAAACACACATGAAAGCTAGCTGGATTTGTCCAGTCAAGTCAACCACAGTGGATCCTAGTAGTTGTTCCTTTTGTATCTTGTTTATGTTGCTTCTGGTATTTCAAAGGCAGAGCTTGAGAAATAACTTGACAGTGGAATGTCTGTGGGGAAAATATTGTTTGCCTAAGAGAGTAGGAAATATATAATTGTTTCACAATTATGTAATGTTAAATGCTTAGATGTATTATTAGGCGTTCACATTAGTTGAATGCAGTTCAAAGTGAATGTACATCTTGTTAAAATATATTACTTTTTAATGCTAGGTTGATATGGATCACAATTCTGGAATTTTTATCACCATGAATCCTGCTGGGAAGGGCTATGGAGGCAGACAGAAGTTGCCTGACAATCTCAAACAGCTTTTTAGGCCAGTTGCTATGACTCGTCCTGATAATGAGCTTATTGCAGAAGTTATTTTGTATTCAGAAGGTTTTAAAGATGCTAAACCTCTGGGAAGAAAATTAGTAGATATTTTTAACTTATCAAGGTAAGTGGTCATAAATAATCTTTTTTCTTTCTCGTTTTCCTTTTAGGAAATACTGTATATACTCATATATATGTCTAGAAATTTTAGTCAAAAATTGACCCCAAAAAACTGAGTCAACTTATCCATGTGTCAGTGTAAATACTGTACTTTAACTTTTATTTTAAAAAGAAATCATCCCCTGGTGATAGGCAAGAGTGTAATCTGTCCTGGAAGCCCTGACCCCACTCTATTCACTCATCCATACAGCCTTTAGTTTGGGCACAAACATGCCTGCTGGAATTTTGTAAGTTTTTTTGGCATTATTTCCTTAGCTTTAGATCCTTAGTTACATGCCTCTAAGTTTTACCCTCATCATCCCCGGGTCATGTCAAAATCCATAATTTTGGCCCCCAAACCTGCCCTCGACTTATAAATGAAGTTGACTTATAGTTGAGTATATACAGTAGGCATTTTCTGGATGGTACCAAAGATCACCTGGTTTGTGTCCTACTCTCTTTATGATACATAGTGATTGCTGTGCTTAATACTAAAAACATGCAGCCGAAAAATAATAGTTGTATAACATTGTTGTAACTGTTTTGATTTAATGTACCCATCATTAATAGCATACATTGTGAACTGTAACATCCTGATTCAAATGTTAGGCCATACATCTGCCTGAAGGCTGTTCTAAACAAACTATTCATTCTCTCTTTTCTTTTCATATATAACTATAAAAATGCAAGTATGCCTTGTGGACATCTTTTAGAATTCCTGGGATTAAATATAAGTATGCAAAAGGGAACTTGTAGCATCTTTGATACTAACTAGAAGTTAGTCCCCCCACCCTCCCAGACCTTTAACTGGAAGAGACTAACTGGAAGAAAGATCTGATTAATCATAGAATCATAGAGTTGGAAGACACCTCAAGGGCTATCAAGTCCAACCCCCTGACCTGCAGAAATACTTAAAGGACCTCTGACAGATGGCCATCCAGCCTGTTTAAAAACCTCCAAAGAATGAGACTTCACCACTCTCCGAGTACTCTTACTGTTAGGAAATTCTTCCTAATGTTGAGGTGGAATCTCTTTTCCTGTAGTTTGAATCCATTGCTACAGGTCCTATTATTTGGAGCTGCAGGAAACAAACTTGCTCCATCTTTTAAGTTATTTAAACAGGAGTATCATATCACCTTTTAATCGGCTCTTCTCCAGGCTAAAAAACTCTCCAAGTTGCTCCTCAAAGGGCATTGTTTTCAGACCTTTCACCATTATGGTTGCTCTCCTTTGGACATGCTGTAGCTTGTCAACATGTCTTTTGAACTGTGGTGTTTGGAAGTTGGGTTAAGTTGACAAAAGTCACGCTACCAACCTCATTGTTCCTGCTAGTCTGAAAGGTGCTTCTCATTTTTCACACTAACAAGGCTATGTCTTGGGATTAAATATGTTAAGGAAAATGATTCTATAGATTATCTGTGGATTCCTATAAGGAAGAATAAATTTTTATTGGCCTGTTGCTAATTAAAGGTTCTGAAATTGCTTAAACTATGTTTATCATCAATTGTCATTTGAAAATGGTGTTTTAACTCAAATAAAAGAGATTAATTAGTCATATTTATTTGAGGATGCTGTACTTCATTCCTAGTAGAGTTCAAGATTCCCCTAAATACTCAGTTGCTTTGTTTCAAGCTAACTTTTCTGTAAAGATCTAATCAGATGCTAAGTCAATAACATTAAGAGAAATGGAAAACAAGACAGAGGCCAAGGCTATAAATGCCAGAGTAAGCAGGAAGAGATAAAATGAGAAATGAAAATATGGTTCACTAACCTGTTTGACATAATATGCAGACTTATTGTATGTAATAAATGGAAAGTAGCACTGTTGTGATATAAAGCATAAATAGCTACATTTTTGGAGAGTATGTAAGTAAATGATGCTATTACTTTCTCAGGTGTTCTAGCTATAAAAAAATGGATGAATAGTGCGCCTGTGCCATACGCAGATTTGAGAGCCTTGATATGGTGAATGGGGTGCATGCCCGTGGTGCACACCGTGCTGCAGGGGCTTGCCCCATTCAAACAAATGGGGCTTGAGCATACACTTAATTTGCCTTATGCGGGGAGGGGGGTCTGGAACAGATCCCCCATGTAAGGCAAAAGTAGATTGTACTTTTAAGGGTTTTTTAAAGTTTAATATGATCATACAGTTAGAGCATCATTGTATCTTTTCTGATTAAATTTACTTGGGAAAAAATAGAGAGGAAGCATGGATGGTTATGAAGCTAATGGCACTTGCACCACACTATGATTAATGGTAAAGGTGGGTGTGAAATTTGTAGTTGATCTAAGTCTGTATGATAATAGGTGTTAGTGGATCTTCAGAAGTACTAGAAGAAAGCATTTTCTAATGAAAAAATGGCTAGAACCATTCTAGTTTTATGTTTTTATTATTTTATCATTTATGATGTATTATTGTTTTTTGTTGATGGGCCTCTTTTACTAATTTTACCATGTGGTTTTATTTGTGGTTTTTGTGCCTTGGTTTTTTTTATACTGTTTTTGTATTTACTGTTTGGATCTATTTTATATTGTGACGGCTTTTAGCTTTTAACAATAAACTTCTGTACAAAAAAAAAAGGTGTCATACAAAAGACATTTGAAAACATCTTATTATTATTTTTTAAATTCAGGGAACTCTTAACACCTCAGCAGCATTATGATTGGGGCTTGCGAGCACTGAAGACTGTTCTGAGAGGATGTGGTAATCTTCTTCGCCATCTGAAAAGAAATGGAGTGAAGGAGAAAGGTAAATATATACACACAAACATGTTACTCTGGGTGTCTTCTGAAGGTAAATATCCAGCACTATGTGCTTTAGGAACAGATTTAAGGAACAGATTTGCACTACTAAGCATAATTGACCGAGAACCAGAAGAGCTTTTGTCTGAAGCCAAGGACATAATAAAAGAAGTATGCAGACAGACACTTTCAGTGGACAGAAAGAAGGAGAAGAAACCATGCATGACAGATAAAATGTTACAAGCAATAAAGGAAAGAAGAGAAGCAAAACAAGAAGGAGATAGGAACAAGCTCAGAACCATGAATGCAACAGTACAACGGCTAGTGCATAAAAATAAAGAAAACTAATACAACGAGCAGTGCAGTGAAATAGAAGACAACAATAAAAAGGGGTGAATGAGATACCTATTCCACAAGATCAGGGAAATCAAAGGAAAGTCCAAACCAAGGACTGGGATGCTCTATGACAATAAAAATCACAATTCAAGACCAGGAGGGAATAAAAAGATGATGGATACAATACACAGAAGATCTATATAAAAAAGATGATAGAATTAAGGACACATGGAATGAAGAGCCATATGAAGATGAACCCTAAATTCTAAGCAAGGAGGTAGAAGCTGCAATAAGAGAAATGGTGAAAAACAAATCACCAGGAACAGATGATATTCCAGTTGATCTGCTGCAATCCACATTGACAGAGTCAACTATAGTGCTAACTAACATAGAGATACAGAAAACAAAACAATGGCCGACAGACTGGACACGATCAATATACATCCCCATCCATAAAAAAGGAGACACAAAAGATTGCAGCAACTATAAAACCATAGCATTAATATCCCATGCAAGCAAAATTGTGCTCAAAATTCTACAACATAGACTCCAACCATACATGGAGAGAGAAATCCCAGAGGTCTAAGTGGGATTCAGAAATGGAAGAGGCACTAAGGACCACATTGCAGACATATGATGGGTAATGGAATGAACCAGGGAGTTCCAAAAGAAAATCAGTATGTGCTTTATAGATTATAGCAAAGCCTTCGAATAGATCATGAAAGACTATGGAACACCTTTAAAAACATGGGAGTGCCAGCACATCTGATAGTCTTGATGAACAATCTGTACTCAAGACAAGAGGTTACTGACAGAACAGAACATGGAGAAACAGAATGGTTCCCAATTGGCAAAGGAGTCAGACAAGGCTGCATCTTATCACCCTACTTGTTCAACTTATATGCAGAACATATTGTAAGAAAAGCAGGCTTAGATACAGAAGGAGGAGGAGTGAAAATAGGACAAGAGGTTATCAACAATCTGAGATGCGCAGATGACACCATAATACTAGCAGAGAATCTCACAAACCTGGAACAACTACTAAGGAAGATCAAAGAAGAGAGTGCAAAGGCAGGTTTACAGTTGAACATAAATAAAACAAAAATAATGACCACAGAAAACTTACACACATTCAAACTAGACAACAAGGAAATAGAAATAGTACAGTAAAAGAATTCTCATATCTGGGATCAAACATTGATTGGAATGGGGACTGCAGCCAGGAAATCAGAAAAAGGTTAAGAATGCGAAGGACAGCTATGAAAGAAGTAGAGAAGATCCTAAAATGCAAGAATATACAACTGAGTACAAAAGTTAGAATTGTACAGTCCATTGTATTCCTTATTGCCATGTATGGATGTGAGAGCTTGACAGTTAAGAAGGAGGATAGGAGGAAAATCAACTAATTTGAAATGTGGTGCTGGAAAAGAGTGCTAAGGATTCCATGGACAGCCAAAAAGACAAACAAATGGATCCTGGAGCAGATCAAGTCAGAAATCTCCTTAGAAGCCAAGATGACAAAACTCAGGTTGTTGTATCATGTCACATCATGAGAAGGCATGAGTTATTGGAAATAACAGTAATGCTAGGAAAGGTAGAGGGAAGTAGAAAGAGAGGAAGGCCACATGCAAGATGGATGGACTCTATTAAAGAGATCACAAGTATGAGTTTGCAGGAGTTGAGCAGAGCAGTGGAGGACAGGGGGTCTTGGAGATGTCTCATCAGCAGGGTCTCCACGGGTCGAGATTGACTCGATGGCAATTAAAAACAATATGCTTTAGTTGTAATGAGAGCCAGCATGTTGTAATTGGACTAGGGGAGACGGGTTTGATTCCCCACTCAGCCAGAGGATCCCACTGGGTGACCTTTGGCAAGTCACACCATTAACCACAGAGGATGGTAGTGTCAGCCCGCTAGGAAAATTTTTTGCCAAATAAAACCTGTGATAGATTTGCCTTGGGGTCACGCTAAGTTGGAAATTAAAGGCACAAAACAGCAATAATTTATTTTGAAAAAGTATCTATAGTCTGTAATTTTTTTCTGTGGCTGTTATAAACTTTGAAACAAGTGCAGTCAGCTCTCAGCTTTTGCTGGTTTTTCTTTTATTGATTTGATTATTTGTAAGTTTGTAGCTCCCTCCACCCCAGTCAGCAAATCTTCCCCTCTCCCCCCTCCTAGGATGATGACACTGCAGCAAAAATATCCTGCAATGTTGTCCTCCTCCTCCTCCTCCCTGCCCTGTGTCTCCTTTCCAAGCCTATACTGTAGCCCATACCTCTTTATCCCTTTATCACTTTGGCCCTACAATTCCCCCACCTTACTACCAAGCCATGTAAACCAAGCTCCTTCCCTCCCTCAGCCTCCTGACTCTGCCACTGCTTCCACTTCTCAGTCTACCTCCCAGTCACCTTCTTCCCTGATTTGGAGCTGGGTGCAGAGTTCTTGTGTCACATTAGAGACAACTCCCTTAAAATGATCTCTAACAAACACTTGATCTACTCAGCAAGAGGCTATTTCTGTACTTGAATCATCTGTTAAATAACCCCACTATTCCCATTCTCAGTTCTCATGGTTTTAGTTGTTTCAAATTGGATGCTGCCTTTTCAGAACAGCATATCATCTGAAATAATTGGGGTCCTCTTATCTTTCACAATTTTATGGAAGTAGCAAAAAGAAGGTGTTTATTGAATCGCTGATGGTCTTTCAGACATGGCTGGTAGATAGTATTTTGCTTGGTAGGCAATAGCTTTTCAAGTTTATGTTAATATTTTTGTTCTGTTGAACATATTGACAGTACAGTGGTCTTCACTGAAGTTTGGTTCCAGAACCCCCTGTGGATACCAAAATCTGTGGATATTCATGTCCCGTTACAGTTGTCCCTCTACATTTGCAGCTTTGACTTTTGCAGCTTTATTTATTCATGGATTTGTTAATACAGTGGACCCTTGTTATACGCTGGGGTTTGGTTCCAAGGTCCCCTGTGTATAACAAAATCAGTGTATGCCCAAGTCCCATTAAATATAATGACGTAGCAAAATGGTGTTCCTTATAAAAAATGGAAAATCAAGGTTTGATATTTGAAATTTATACTTTTTTTAAAATATTTTCAAACCGTGGATGCTTGAATCCATGTATAAAAAATCAGTGTATAAGAAAGGCCGACTGTATGTTCTCTCTAGGAATCTCTGGGTCCTCCAGCATGATTCTACTATATTCAAGGATCACCAGATATCTTACTGGAGGACCTGGAGATTCCTAGGGAGAATATATTTCTAGGCATTTGTAGGCCCTTCAGTACAGTTCTATGGTCAATGTCAAATGTTGACCACAGTGTTACACTGGAGGACCTAGAGATTCCTAGAGAGGCGTTCTCTCAAAAAACAAATCAAAACAAAAAAACAACAACCCCAAACCAGTATTTTTTTAATTTGTAGTTTTTTTTACTTTCTTACTTCTTTGCCCCCAAACCCAGTGAATGTGGAGTTCCCATTGTATATGCAATGGGGTAGTAAAGTGGTGTCCCTTATAAAGAAGCAAAGTCAAGGTTTACTTTTTGGATTTTTTATTTTCTTGGAGGGGGGAATACTTTCACTCTGTGGATGGTTGAATATGTGGATTCAGAATTCATGGCTACGGGGGGCTGGCTGTAAGATCAATGTCTTAGCTATTTTATCATTTTGGGCCTAAGGATTCATGTTGTGACCATGCCAATTATGATTTCATTCTTGGGATGGTACAGAGGAACAATCCACCCTGATTGGGTTGTCCCCTGTGTACTAAC
Organism: Sceloporus undulatus; assembly: GCF_019175285.1. Classification (NCBI taxonomy): domain Eukaryota; kingdom Metazoa; phylum Chordata; class Lepidosauria; order Squamata; family Phrynosomatidae; genus Sceloporus; species Sceloporus undulatus. The sequence continues at coordinate 22,499,409 of NC_056524.1, forward strand.
CAGACTGGCAGGCCCTCACAACTCTTTTCGGTTACGAATGTTTAGCGCCTGCCCTTCTCCAACATTTTTTTCTATCCTGCTGTATCAATTGGACATACTTTTCCCCTTCTAGAGCAAATTTAGGCAATATATTTCAAAAACAGTGGGCAGTAATAGATTAGGAATAGAATGGAGATGAAAGGAAATGAGGACGATAAATTAAAACTGAGGAATGTATTTAATTCCTTGATGGTACAGAAAAAAGTAAAAAAAACAAACACCACTCAGATGGTAGCAAATCCTCCTGTTTCTGAGGAGGAAAGAAAAGAGGATTTGAGACAAATATTTATTTCCTCAAATGAGAGTGACACAGAGGAGATTAGGGTAAGGTTGAAAGAAATTACCAGAATGGGGATAGCAAAGAAACAGGAGACAAAGACTATTATTATTATTATTAACCCTTATTTATAAAGCGCTGTAAATTTACACTAAATTTAAAGACTAAAGAGGCAGTGATCCTACTTTTTTGTAAAAATGTCCAGTATGGATGGGTATTCCAGATGTACTGTATCTGCCTACCGTTTGTTCAAATCCAAAGCATCCAGAGGAACGATGAATGTATACTTTGGATGAGACTAGTAAAGACTTATCTCAAGAGAACAGCTCAGTTTAGACACACAGTTATTTGTCTCATTTAATCCAAAGGCCGCATGTGAGAAGATATCCAAGATGTTGATTGACAGATAGTTGTGGTCCTGTATTTTCTAATGTTATGATTGGGAAAAGAAGCCAAGGCTGAGTAATGTGTGTCCTCATTCCACAAGGTCAATGGCAACCAATACAGCCTGTTGGAAGACATATTTGAAGCTGCAGGTTGGTTGGAGCCATCAACCGTTATCAGGCTCAAAAAGTGAGATAAATATAAATTAGCACAGGCAGCGTTAGTTAGAACTGTGCTGCAGTCAGTGATAGTAAGATGTAGTTCCCACCCATAATTAAGACTTGGGTAAGTCTCAGTCATGGTGGATTGATCCTCCATGCCATCCTGAGGATGAGAGGGTTTTTTTCTCTGCATTTGCTTCTTATTCATTGCCATATTTTCATTTCATTTGAAATGTTGGGTCTGTGATTTTTGATAATTGATGTGTTTACATTTCAGGTTCAAGACAACCTAAATTAATTTTTACAATTTCTGTTCTCCCCTGTAGTTAATGAAAGCCATATCGTGGTTCAAGCTTTGCGACTTAATACCATGTCAAAATTGACCTTTGCAGATTGTGCACGATTTGATGCACTGGCAAAAGATGTCTTCCCTGGTATTGATTTTAAGGATGTAGATTATGCTGAGTTAAACAATGCTTTACAAGAAGCTTTTGAGGAGGCTAATTTGGAAATCATACCTACACAGGTAAATAGTAAGTGCAACCATGGTCAATCTTTTCATTATAGGTACCTCAGGAAAATCTGTTTTGGTTACAAAAGTGTATAAGAAAAATCTTGATTACACTGGCCTGAATCTTAATGGTTAGTCCCAACTAAAGCACACCCTTTGAAAGAGTTGTTAAATAGTGAATCAACATATGCAGATATTCAGTTGATTTGATGTATGTATTTTTTAGCAAGAAATGTAACTGTTAATTTTTTTCTGGTTACTATTTTGTTAGTAATTAGTCTAATTAGGACTATGAATAAGATTCAGTTGATTGTTCCTGAAGGATATGATCATACCCATGAATTTATGAAAAAGTAACATGAGCAAAGACAAATACTGAAATCTGACTCACTTTTACACCTTAGGAAATCTCTTTGATTAAGCTGACATTTATCTTTGCAAAATAGTAAAATAAGAGATAGACTAATTAAAGGCACATTTATAGCGTGGGTGGCTTATGAGTAGAATTATGCTTGTCAGACACAGACTGTTAAAGAAAAAGACTTTCTTATTCTTTCCTCGTAATGATGTGAGAGTCAGGATGATGTAGTAGTTTGAGTGTTTGACTAGGACAGTGGGAGACCAGGGTTTGAACGGCCACTCAGCTCTCACAGGAAGGGAAAGGCAGTAACCATTCTGAACAAATTCTACCAAGAAAACCCCGTGATAAAACACCATGTCAGAAATATTTTGAAGGAACACAACAACAACAACACAATAACTCTTGTAACAGTAATTTGAAAACTTATTTTATCTGTGCTTGATAAGGTGAGAGAAATAGCCTACACATGTAACTGTTTTTTTTAATTTTCTTCAAGATTAAGAAGGTTTTGGAACTGTATGAGCAACTACGTCAGAGAATGGGAGTAGTAATTGTAGGCCCAAGTGGTGCAGGTAAATCAACACTCTGGCATATGTTAAGAGCTGCACTTGGAAAAGTTGGCAAAGTAGTGAAACAATATACCATGAACCCCAAAGCTATGCCTCGTCGTCAGTTGCTAGGCCATATTGACATGGACACCAGAGAGTGGTCAGATGGTGTGCTTACAAACAGTGCCCGGCAAGTAGTACGGGAACCTCCAGGTATGCATATGAATTAGAAATTTCTGAAATAAGACCTTCTTTTTGAAACTATACATGTTTAAACAGAAGCAAATTCCATTGTGTTCAATAGTTCCTATTCCCATTTATGAATGCATAAAACTGTGCTCTCAGGGTTACAGTATGTAAGAGATGCCATGCTGGTTTGTAGTAATAAGACAATACTTTGTTCTTTATGATGATGATAAGCTTCTAGAGCGGCGGTTCTCAACCTGTGGGTTGTGACTCCTTTGGAGGTCAAATGACCCTTTCACAGGAGTCATCTAACACCACCAGAAAACACATATTTCCGATGGTCTTAGGAAATCTTTTTATGGTTGGGGTTCACTACAACATGAAGAACTGTATTAAAGGGCCGTGGCATTAGGAAGGTTGAGAACCACTGTTCTAGAGAAAGCTTGTCACAGTAAGGCCACAAACAGTATCATTACTGAACAGAGAAACAAGAAGGTGGGAAAAAGTAATAACTTCATAAATAAAACAAGAAATGATTATTGTTGTAATAAGAATTAATTGCAGTCTCTGGATGGTTGAAGGAGCAATCCACAACCAATGGTTTAATTGTTTGTGCCAGCAGATCAGGGAAGGATTCCAAATTCCATTTTCTGTTTCTTATGTTGACTTTTCTCCCTTCCCAGCCAGTTTTTATTTTCATCTTTTCTTTGTTTTGCACTTTAGACTTATGAGAAACAGATGTTTCATCCAAGACTGAACCAACTAAATCTAATTTGTATTACTACAGAAAAGCAGCTACTATATGAGAAATAATGTTTTGTTATTGTTTGTGAACAGATGTTACTTCATGGATAATCTGTGATGGTGACATAGACCCTGAATGGATTGAATCTTTGAATTCTGTCCTTGATGACAACCGTCTACTCACTATGCCCAGTGGTGAGAGAATTCAGTTTGGTCCAAATGTTAATTTTGTCTTTGAAACACATGACTTGAGTTGTGCTTCTCCTGCCACAATATCTCGAATGGGAATGATTTTTCTAAGGTAATTTTACATTTCATATGTAAAGATTATAGAAACGTGTAAGCTACAGATCTTTATAGTATCATGCATGCTAAGTTCAAATTTTGTTTAGGTTTAATTGCAGTAACAACAATAACAAGCCACTTTGTTTTACCTGCTTTCATTGCTTTCACTTGCTTTCTGCTTTCATTGGAAAATAATATTTTTGGCGGGTTAAAAAATCTTGTACAAATGTTCTTTTGATAGTCCCCACAACAAATGCAGAATTCATAGCCTATCTTTACTGATTTCCTTAAAACAGGAAGAAGGGTGACTGAATGCAACTGGAGGGAAATTCCCCTACTTTTTAACAACCTTAAGAATGTCAACCAATTAGTAACAACAACAACAACAAAACTTATTTCTTACCCACCTCTCCTCAAGACTCGAGGTGGGGTATAACATGTTAAAATACAAAACACAATTAAAACCACATAAACCCACAATTAAAATACATCACTATAAAATCATTAAAACACATTCATAAAAATATAGGACTCATAAGAGTATCTAAAGTACAGGTTGAATCTCCCTTATCCAAAATCTAAAATGCTCCAAAATCTGTAACTTTTTAAGTGCTGACATGACAGGGGAGCACTGGAGGTAGGAAGGGACAAATATATAATTTGGCTTTTATTCAATGCAATATTGAGACATATTTCTTGAAAAGTAAACCATGTTGAACACGCTTTCAAGTAAGCATGCATAGGATTTAGTTTATTAAGTGTTCCCTTGAATTTCATGTTTTTATTCAAAACAGATATTGAAAATATATTTTCGTTTTGTTTTGTTTTCTCCTTCTAGTGATGAAGATACTGATCTGAATTCCCTGATAAAATCTTGGCTTAGAAACCAACCTGAAGAATGCAAGCAGAATCTTGAAAACTGGATTGGAGATTATTTTGAGAAAGCTTTAAATTGGGTCCTAAAACAGGTCAGCACGTTTTAAGCCTTCCCCGGAAAATCATAGGGCTCTAGCTGGTTTGTATGGGGAGATATGGTCTCTCAAATATTCTGAACCTAAGCCATGTAGGGCTTTATAGCTCAGGACCAGTACTTTGAATTGTGCCTGGAAATGAACGGGTAACTAGTGAAGGTGTTTTAATACAGGAGTTTTATGCTCCCTGTAACTGGGTCTAGTCAGCATTCTGGCTGCAGCATTTTGAACCCGCTGAAGTTTCTGAACGTTTCTAAAGGCAGCCCCACATAGAGTGTGTTATAGTAGTCTCAACAGGATGTAATCAAGGCATGCGTCACCATAGCCAGGTCTGACGTCTCAAGGAATGGGTGCAGTTGGTGCAGTAGTTTTAACTGTTCAAATGTACTCCTGGCCTCTGCTGAGATCTGGTCATCCAAGGTCAGAGTGGAGTCCTGGAGGACACCCAAACTATGAGCCTGAGATTTCAGGGGGAGAGTAACCCCATCCAGCACAGGCAAGGTCCCTTTTCTCTGATCTGCCTTATGACTGGCCAGGAGCACCTCTGTCTTGTCTGGATTAAATTTCAATTTGTTTGCCCTCATCCAGTCTATTACTGTCAGCGGACACTGGTTCAATACAGAGACAGCTTCCTTGGAATTAGATGGAAAGGAGAGATAGAGCTGAGTGCCATCCGCATACTGGTGACATCTCACCATAAAACTCCGGAGGACCTCTCCCAGCAGTTTCATGTAGATGTTGATTAACATGGGGGACAGAACAGAACCCAGAGGGACCCCACAGTCCCAAAGGCTAGGCAATCAAACAGGAGTCCCCCAACACCACCTTTCGAGTATGCCCCTCCTAGAAAGACTGGAAGCACTGCATAACATTACCCCCAAGACTCATCTCAGAGAGGTGGCCCAGAAAAATACCATGGTTGATGGTATTGAACTCTGCTGAGAGATCCAACAGGGACACACTCCCCCTGTCCAGCTCCCTGCGTAGGTCATTCACCAACGTGACCAAAGTTGTCTCCTTCCCTTAGCCAGGTCTGAAGCCAGATTGAAATGGATCAAGATCAGGGGTTGGCAACCCCCGGCCCATGGGCCGGATCCGGCCCAGCGAGGTGGCAGGACCGGCCCCAGCCCGGTCCTGCCGCTGATTGCCGCTGACAACAGGCGGTACCGCTGCGGTTGCGGCAGGGAGGGCACCGAGGAGGGCGGGCTGCAGACGGTCTCCATGGTCGAGGAGGTGGAGGAGGAACGAGCAGAGGCAGGCGCGGCAGCTTCCTGTAGCCCTGCGCGCGCCAGCAGGGCCGCGTGCAGGGGTAAATAGGAGGAGTTTCTCCTCCTGGGGCTGGGGTCCTCCTCGTCCTTCCTTTCCCGCGGCTGCCAGACAGCTGTGGGGAGGGAAGGAAGGGGGCAGGGGTCCTCCTCATCCTTCCTTCCCGTCCCGTGGCTGCCAGACAGACACAGGGAGGGAAGGAAGGGGATGGGGGCCCTCCTTCAACAGGGCTCCCCCTCCAACAGGGCTCCGGCAGCTGCAGCAGGCCTCTAGGAGGCCCGTTGCGGTCGCTGGGGTCCTCCAACAGGGCTCTGATGGCCGCTGTTCCCTTCGGGTGAAGGGAAGAGCCGAAGGGAGGGCCTGGGATGGGTGCCCAAGCCCTTCCCTTCGGCCTCCCTCCCCTTCGGCCAAAAGGGCCCCTTGGAACCTGTTTGGCCAAAGGAAGGGACCGAGGAGGAGAGGGCGGGCACATGCCTCCTCCTCCGCACGGTGTCCTTCAGAGGACACCTCAGGCCTGGCAAAGCCCCAAGGAAAGGAGCAGGGGCCGCGCGCTTGTTGCTCCTGCCCCTCACAGGCCCTTACTGGTCCCCAGCTGTGTCTGAGAGGCAGCTGGGGGCCAAGGAAGGGCAGGAAGACAGGTGCACGCCTGTCACCCCCTCTCCCAACCCCCCCTTCTAGCTGTCTCTCAGACAGCTGGAGGTCGAGAAAGGGAGCAGAGAAAGCCATGCCCCCTGGAGGGTGGAAGCTCCGCCCCGGCATGCGGCTCCACCCCTGGAGGGTGGAAGCTCCCCCCGTTTCGGCCCCCCAGTTGTCTGAGGGACAGCAACCCGGCCCCCGGCTTAAAAAGGTTGCCTACCCCTGATCTAGATAATCTGTTTAATCCAGAAACCCCTGGAGCTGGGAGGCCACCACTCACTCCAGAATCATGCCCAAGAATGGAATATTAGAGACTGGCTGATAGTTATCCGGAATGATGGGATCCAGGGAGATCTTTTTCAGCAATGGCCTCACCATAGCCTTATTTAGGCAGGAGAGAAATCTGCCTTGCTGCAGCAAAGCATTCACCACTCACTCTACCCACTTGGCCAGTCCCCCTCTTGCTGCTTTCAGAAGCCAGGAAGGACAAGGATCCAATATACATGTGCTGGCCCTCACTTCTCCAAGGATTCTGTCCATATCCTCAGGCTGCACAAATTGAAACTCATCCAATAATACAGGACAAACAGGCATCAAGATTAAATCCTTTGGACCTGAGTCAACTACAACATCCAGGTCAGAGCAAAGACTGTCATCATAGCTATTTAAGGCTTTATATCTACTTTGAATACTGTCACTCTGTATCCTCACATTTCTGTTAGTATTTGCCAGCATTTTTATATAAGACTTTGTGCTTGGTAATGTTATGGGAATCTGTTTTATGGCTTCCTTACTGCATTCTCTATTTTACAGAATGACTACGTGATAGAAACAAGTTTGGTTGGAACAGTGATGAATGGGTTATCTCATCTCCACGGGTGCAGTGAACGTGGGCAGTTTATAATCAGCCTGATAAGAGGGCTCGGTGGAAATCTCAACATGAAATCACGTCAGGAGTTTACAAAAGAGGTCATTGTTTATGACAGGAATTGTTCAAGCTATTAGCAGTTTCAGGAGAGTTTTCTTTTCTTTTTCTTTTCTTTTCTTTTTTTAAAAAAATTAGAATCACAGATATGTCCTGAGAAATATTTTAGGCAAGGATTAATAAAAAAAATAATAAGTGAAAAAACACCTCTAATGTTGCAATCCAGGTATCATTTGCCACAGAACTTTTTATGTGACTAATAGCACAGGCTTACAAAATGGAGGTTCATAAAAACCTTTAAAAGTATCTGTGCTAGTTTTATAGGAATTTGATTTTCTAAATCCAAAACTGACCTCAGATTGGTTACGAAAGTTTTTTCGGGTTACGAAAAAACTCCGGCGCTATTTTAAATGGAGCCGCGGCGGAGCCGCGGCTTTTTCCCCATTAGCGCCTATGGCATTTCGGCTTACGAAGGCTTTTCGGGTTACGAAAGCGGCCGCGGAACGAATTAATTTCGTAACCCAAGGCACCACTGTATAGTTTTTTCATGTGTTGTAATATGTTTGAATCAAATGATCCTGCAAATAATTATCTTCCAGCAAGTAAGAAATAGTTTGAAGTCTCCTTGATAGACTAAAAATATTTTAATTTATTTGTATGAAAAACAAAAATCAATTCAAAAGCACAAAAAAAAAAAAACCCAAAACCCTGCACTGGAACATCAGTGTCTGCACTTAATGAAGGTTGAGGAACATCTGACTTAATGAAAAATCCTGAATTTGTGAAAGGACTGTGTGTGGTATGACATGTCTATTGTGTTTATTTGGATTCAATTCTCAAAAAAACTTTAAAAATAACTACAATATTGAAAAAAAGGGTTTTTTCCCATTGCAGGCCTGTGTAATTAGTATGGAAAAAGAGCAGACTTACTTATATGGTATATATTGTCTTATCTGTGATCCTAGTGTTAATACACTTCTTAATTTGCATTATGTAGATAGAATTTGCTTTTTAAACTCTTACATAACTAGAAGAAAGATGTAGTTAGTGCATGCAAAAAGCCATTCATTTGCATAGGACCTGCATGCCCAAGTAGAAAAAGGTGTACAGGTATACAAGTTTTTTTCTAAGCAAAAATATTTTATTATAAAATTCAGATATAAGGATGAGAAATTACAGACAGGTAATTACAAACCCGGCAGAAGAAACTGTCATCATTGGTGTGGCTGTTTTTCCAAATACTGTCAATATTAATATTAGGATTTTGTTTCCTTTTTTTGCAAAAAATGGTTGGTTGGATCCAAATTAAATATAGTCAGCCCTTTGTATCATGTATTCTTTAGCTTGAATATATCTATAACTATGTCTATCTTTATATCTAGATACTCCAAAAAGCCTTTTTATATAAGAGACATCATTTTGCTATGCCATTGTATTTAATGGAACTTGGGGCCCGTTACAGACAGGCCTTTAAGTACGGACTCAGTCCGTACTAGGGTTAAAAAGGGGCGTCACTTCCGGACGCCCCTAACCCTAGTACGGACTGAGTCTGTACAAAATAGTGGTGCCCCTTCCACATGGGGGCTGTCATGACGACGTCATGACCGCGCCGCCTCTATACGGGGCGGTGTGGATGTGACATCATCGCTCCGCGCCAGGGCGCTTAGTGTGCCCTTTCCACGGAGCAAGAAGGAGCTCCGTTTCGGAGCTCCTTCCTGGTTTGCGTCGCTGGGCGCAGCCTTTAGTTGGCTGCGCCCAGTGACGCAAGAAAGAAAAGGGCCAAGCGGCCCCTTTCTCCTCCTCCCCCCTGCCGCGGGGTGTCCTTGGGGCTTGAAGCCCCAAGGACACCCCTTTCCAGGCTGCAGGGAAGCGGCCTTTTGCCGCTTCCCCACAGCCTGCAAAGCAACGGATCGGGGCCTCAGAGGCTGCCGGTCTGGCAGCTGAGGCCCCGATACACCGGGGGAAGCAGCGCCTACAGGGTTTCCTCAGATTTTGGTACCTATGGAAGTCCTGGAACCAAACCCCAGCAGATACCAAAGACCTACTGTACTGATACTTTACTTTTATTGAAATCAGTATATAAGTTAGTAGTCATTACTGTGTTTAGTTGCATTGATTTCCATAGAGCTAGACTTAAGTACACTTGGTCTAGTTTTCAGAAAGTAGAGTTATGCATATTTTGCATGCCCTAAATATCTTTTAAATTTGATGTTTTTTTTTTTTTAAATAAGGTTTTTACTTGGGCACGAGAATCTCCACCAAATCCCAATAAACCACTGGACACCTATTTTGATCATGATACTCAACGTCTGATGTCATACTTACTAAAAAAGCCTGAAAACTTGACTGCTGATGATTTCAGCAATGTTCAGACTCTTCCAGTCATCCAAACACCTGATATGCAAAGAGGTTTAGATTACTTTAAACCATGGCTAGGCTTTGATAGTAAGCAGCCATTTCTTCTTGTTGGGCCTGAAGGATGCGGAAAAGGGTAAGAACTTTCATTATCATTCCAACTGTGATACAAATGTATTAGATTATGTCTTAGCTGAAACACAGGTTTCTATGTAGGTTTGTTTCCGTTGCCTAAGATATCATGGTTATAGAGAAAGTCATTTTTCCTGATCCAGTTCCTTTGGAAGGGACTTTGAAGGCCTTCTAATCTAAAACCTCCACCATGCAGTAATATTCAGTTAAAGCACTCCCTAAAGATTACCACCCAATCTCATTTGAATGATCTCCAAATAGTTCACTGTTCTGTGCTCCATTCCTTCTGAATTTCAGGTTACTGTGTATACTTTAGAAATTTTAATCAAATAATTGACCCAAAAAACCTGAGTTGACATGTCCATGGGTCAATGTAACTGCTGTATTTAACTCTCATTAACTCTCACCAGCCCCTGGTGAAAGACAAGAATGCAATCTGTCCCAAAAACACTGACTCCCCTCTACTCTCTTACCCATCCAGGCTTCAGTGTGAGCACAGTTATACCTGCTGGAATTTTGTAATTTCTTTGGCATTGTTTTCCTTTGCTTCATCCTTTAGATCCTTAAGTTTTACCCATGACTTATGATTCATATCAAATTCATAATTTTGGCCCCAAAACATGCCCTCAGCTTAGACATGAGATTGATTTATAGTCGAGTATATACATTAATTTAGAAAATCCCTAAATTTAATATGAATCTTCTGGTTAATTTACTCTTTTTTACCTTTCTGTCTTGCTGAAATGCATATCAGCATTGGCAAAACACTACCAACAAACCCCCACAATCTTGATGTGATTGTATATATGACTATGTCACCATTAGTTTTATTACTTATTATTATTATTAACCTTTATTTATAAAGCACTGTAAATTTACACAGCGCTGTACATACAATCTTTTTAATTAGACGGTTCCATGCCCTCGGGCTTACACTGTGGTAATGGTGCCCTTTTTGATTCATATTGTGTAAGAAAACTTGTGTACCTTCTAGAGCAGTGGTTCTCAACCTGTGGGTTGAGACCCCTTTCACAGGGGTAGCTTAAGACTATCAGAAAACACATCGAGACACTGCAATTTTATGGTTGGGGGTCACCACATGAGGAACTGTATTAAAGGGTTGGGCATTAGGAAGGTTGAGAACCACTGTTTATAAAAATATTTTATTTATTCTAGTATGTTGTATGCTTCTTTGAATCCCATTATTGGCTGAAAGGTGAGACGTAAATGATGGTGATGATGATGATGATAACTACAGTAATAATAGCAGCAGCAGCACACACATTTTCATCTCAATGGCTGTAACAGACTGCATGTGTTTTTCTTTAAACTGCTATATAAAATTTTAAGTGCATACCTTTTGTTTTGTTTTGTTTAGAATGCTACTCCGTTATGCCTTTTCCCAGCTTCGGTCAACTCAGATTGCCACAGTTCACTGCAGTGCACAGACAACATCCCGACATCTTCTGCAAAAATTAAGCCAAACCTGCTTAGTGATCAGCACCAATATGGGGCGAGTGTATAGGCCAAAGGATTGTGAAAGGCTAGTTTTATACCTAAAGGATATCAATTTACCCAAGCCTGATAAATGGGGAACTAGCACACTTGTGGCTTTCCTTCAGCAGGTGAATAGAATTTGGTCTTGCATTTCATAACAGATTCTTTCAGAATCGTAGAATAACAAGAATTTCCCCCACTTCTTACTGGTTACCTCCATTTTGTGTCATAAAAAGGTCTCTATGAAATTGAACTATAGTATTTTAGGCAACATTAAGATTCATGAAAATCTTTACTTTTCCTTAATTTTTTAAAAACATATACTTTCTCCAGATCTATACGTATGCCTGTCAGTTGAAGCCTCATTCAGAAGGAGGAGCTTTCATGTTTGTTCTTACCTGTTTCTTATGGGGAGGGATAAATCAACTCATTATAATTTATTAATTCCTGCTCTGCTTAACGTTACTCTCTGCCAGATATTGCAAATTACAGACCAGGGCTGCATCCGCACTGCAGAAATAATCTAGTTTGACACCACTTTCACTACCATGGCTCAGTGCTATGGAATGCTGGGATTTGTAATTTAAATAAGATATTTAGTCTTCTCTGTCAGAGGGCTGTGGTGCCAAAACAAACTACAAATCCCAGGATTCTATAGCCGTGAGCCATAGCAATTAAAGTGATGTATTATTTGTGTGCTGCAGATGTAGCTCACATCAACATTGGATCCATAATAAATTTTGCATATTAAGAATTGGTGAGAAAGGATAGGGTGTGCTCAGTTTGGCTTAAATAATTTAAATATAGCTACCATGTTTATAACAGAATTTTGGATTACTGTAAAAAATGGCACATATATAATCAAGACTGAACTTTGTATTAGTGGTATGCAAATACACATGAACTTTGTATTAATGCCTTTCAGGTGTTAAGCATTTGTGGTTGATGCTGGAACTAACTTAGTAAGGAAAGTATAAGCGATAGTTTTCTGACATTTCTATTGTTTTTTTTGTTAGCAGTTGCACAACTGCTAGTGGAACAGTTAGCACAACTAGTATAAGGTACTTCTGAGTACCTTATACTATAACATTTATATAGTAGAACCTCAGTATCTGCAGGGGATCTGTTCTGGACACTCTTCCCCTGTGGATACTAAAAACTGCAGGACATGAAGTCCCGTTCTCGCTAATGCCAGCCCAGTGTGCATGCATGACCATTGGGGACAGTGGGGTTTGCTATCTGCAGATGCTCAGATCTATTCATAGCAATTTCTCATCATTTTCCTCCAGTATGGCATAACACATTAATCCCACTTAACAACCCTCAATGTGACTGCTCCATTCTAGATTAACACTTAAACTGATGGCAGACAAGATGTATGATGTCGCTCCTGACACCATTTTATAAACAACTGTTTTAAATACCAATTCCTCTCTCCTTAACTTCACTCTTTTGACTCTTAAACCTGGTGGGATGAGTCTCATGATTGGAATGTAGAAATACAGGGGTATAACCTTTTTAAGAGAAACAGGCCAAACAGGAAAGGAGAAGGAATAGCCTTATATTTCAGGGACATTTACACCACTGAAGAGATCCAGGAAATCAATCCTGAAAACCATGTGGAGAGCATCTGGATAAAAATTAAAGGGGAGGGAAACAACAGGGATGTTATTGTGAGAGTCTACTACAGATCCCCAAGTCAGACTGAGGAATTGGATGATGTTTTTCTAGAACAGATGAACACACATTCAGAAAAGAGAGATGTAGTAGTGATGGGTGAGTTCAACTATCCTGATATTTGCTGGAAATCAAACTCAGCCAAAATCTCAAGGTCTAGCAAATTCCTCACTTGCGTTGGAGACAATTTCATGGTCCAAAATGTGAAGAGGCAACAAAGGGATCAGCTATTTTGGATCTGATCCTAACCAACAGCGATGACCTAGGTAATGGGGTGCAAGTGGTGGGATCCTTAGGTGAGAGTGATCATGTACTCCTGGAGTTGTTATACAATGAAAAAGAGAAGCCAGGCATAGTCAGACATGCATTCTAGACTTTAGGAAAGCTGATTTTAGTAAACTTAGAGAAATACTGGGGATAATCCCATGGTCAGGAATATTAAAAGAGAAGGGAGTTTAAGATGGATGGGAATTTCTCAAAGGGGAGATACTGAAGGCACAATTTCAATCAGTTCCAGTGAGGAAGAAAAATGGGAGATGCCTCAAGAAACCAGGATGGATGACCAAAGAACTTTCAACTCAGCTAAGTTTTAAATGGAATATGTATAAGAAATGGAAAAATGGGGAAATCACAAAAGAGGAATTCAAACAAATAGTGAGCACATGTAGGGGTAAAGTCAGAAACGCTAAAACGCACAACGAACTCAGGCTTGCTAGAGAGGTTGTTAAGAACAACAAAAAGGGCTTTTTTGGGGTATGTCTGCAGCAAAAGGAAGAAGAAGGAAACGGCAGGGCCACTGCATGGAAAAGATGGCAAAATGCTAACAGGGGACAGAGAAAAGGCAGATTTACTCAACACCTTCTTTGCCTCAGTCTTCTCAGAAAAGGAAAAGGGTGTTCAACCTGAGGATAATGGAGCAGAGGACAGAATAGGGGAATTTTAGCACAGA